>NC_056733.1:1108701717-1109001717 GCF_019279795.1 Protopterus annectens
TAATTAAGGTAATGCTGATTGGTTCTGTGGAGAGGGGTGTGGCAAAGTGGCTACAAATTTAGCAGCACTAGGGGCAGGTGGGGTGCAGAGCGAGCCCAAGCACAGTGGGACTAATCCAGACCACAGGATTCTTAAGGTCTGTAAGTATATAGAATCCTTTAACCTTTAACTCTATGAAGTCATATGAGAAGGAGATCACATGAACAGTAAAATCACATGATAAAACTTGTAAGAAAACATTGAAACTAAGCAAAAAATGTGATTATATAAAATATTTATTATACTTGCATCTGCAATTGTTTCAAATGGGGTTTAATACTAATCATTCCATTAATACTCAGTGTTACGTGCATTCTAAAGAGTAGAATCCATTTTAAATCCTCTTGTTCTGTTAAATGTTTTAAATAGCGCACATACTTTTAAATTTATGGCTTTGCAAGTTGTTCTGAAACCGTTAAAAGGGGGTGATTTGAAACACAAATAAATTTCAGTTATATGTTTACACAATGCATTGGTCAATACTTGTCTTCTATTTTATTAAAAGCATATGCTAACTGTAACACCAAAAACTTTGTATACTTAGCTAAGTGCACTCTTTGCCCAGCTTATTACCCAGGAAAATCAAATCAAAAGTTAAAAGAGCGGATAGACAATCACTTATCTGATATCAGAATACAAGTACTGACCCAACTGAGAAAACAAGGATGTGCTTTTGGTAAGCTTTCTTGTACTTCATTTGAAAGGGTAGCGTGGCAATCCTGGTTAACTATACTCTTTGTAAGAAGCAATGAGTTATTATGAAGCTAAAGTTCCTGTGTATCCTGTAAGAATATACTTGTCTTTACAACAGACTTCCCTGTACTCCTGAAGAGAGTATACTCACCACTGTTATCAAAATCAGATTTTCGAAGTCCGTTTAAAGGTACATACAGAAAACGAAGGCATCTACAAGCTAAGCATGACTGTGAAAATGGAAAGGATGAGGTATGCAGACCTGGAGTGCTACGAAACAATTATGAAGAACGCGCACTGCCATGTTTACATTAATAACGCAAACAGACAGGGATACTGTCATGTTGGCATGAAGTATTCAAGCAGTGCCTATTAGTAATAACACGGTCGGTAATTAACGACATTATGAGAAATAAATGCTCTTTTGGTAATGCACTTATGACTATTATCGATATTTTCATAACTCCATTAATTTCATAAAAGCTGTCTAACCTACAGATGAACAAATGGTGCCATCTTATATAAAACTTTAAATCAGTGTTGCTAATGATACTTGCCATCAAACAGAAATTGTTAAACAACAAAATAACGAACAAACCATGACTGAAGGAAGAAAACAAAATGTAATGAGAAGTTAGCGCTTTCACGATCCAAACTGATCGCTTCTTCAGACTTAAATCAAGGAAGAAAACAAAATGTAATGAGAAGTTAGCGCTTTCACGATCCAAACTGATCGCTTCTTCAGACTTAAATCAACATGATTTAAGTCTGAAGAAGCGATCAGTTTGGATCGTGAAAGCGCTAACTTCTCATTACATTTTGTTTTCTTCCTTCAGTCGTGGTTTGTTCATTATTTTATTTTTTGCTTTGAGGTGAATACCGAGCGTTTTACCCAGTATCTGTGCCTTTTTTATTACAAACCAAATTGTTCTATAGATTAATTAGGTTTTGAAACATTATGAAATTATCGTAAGCATAATTTCAATAAATTTGGCAATATCACATAACAGCAATACACTATCCCCTCTTGTCATATATCGTTGGAAAGCTCTTTAACAGGTGAACAATCTCCTCACTGACATCCTGGCTCTGTCTTGCACATATACAGAACTACAACATTTTATTTGACCATAACACTAGTATTTTTGGCCAACAACATTGTTTTTATTTTTAGATCTACAAAATAAAATCAGCATTTACAGATGGACCTTTGATACTTATACCAGAGTATAGCCAATTGTCTACTAAACAGATATTGTATTTTACATTTATGTAACACACCATTTATCAGATATAATCTAATGAAACGTTTTCAGTATAACATTTTAGAGAAAAGCAGTCAGGAAACAAGTGGTTTCCTGGTTTAGAAGATCTCAGGAAGCAAAGATGTTAATTAGCCTCTTGCTGTTCAGGATTAAATTAGTTAATGAATGTTTTTCAAAGGTACTGTTGAACTTTGTATTTTGTACATTAGGAACAAAAACATTACTATAGACGTCTGGATCTGAGTAATGAAAATGACAACTATTACTCAGCAAAACTGGTTGGATACTAATTCCACTGGGCTGACAATACAAATATTGTCCCCTGAAGCTTTGATATGGTCTTGTATGAAAAAAGAAGTACTGTTAGAAAACTGTGACAGCTGTGACTGCCATCTGTGTATCAGGACAAGTGTTATAAGCATAGTCTGACAGCAGCTGCAAGGTGAAGCATCAGAATCTAATGTCCCTGAACTTCAAGTATGCGGCAGATTAAAACAAATAAGTTTAAAATGCAAATTCTGCAACCTGCTTACACATAAATGAAGAAAAGTCCTTACCGTATCTCTAACTGTGAAAAAAATAATAATAAAACAGTAATGAGCACACACACAAAGCTTCTGTTCCTGCACTTTGGCAACTGTCAAAACAAACTGAACCAAACACTGGTAGAAATGTTATCATTTGAGGTGACATCTGTGCATTAATCAAACTGCTACTGCATTTTGCTTGGTCTGTCAGTTCATTTCCTGGCTGAAGAACTTCTTCGGAGAGTCTGCAGGTCCCCCCTACGTCCACACAGATTTTCAGGTGTCTCCCTAGATTTTTAATTCTCTAAACTGCTTACAGCTGAGTGCGAGTGAGCATCCTGGGATGCACTGCCTTTGGTCGATGTTAGCTCCTCTAACCTTACACCAATCGCCTAAAAGGACAAGCTCCAACTCCCCTGAGATCATGAACATGATAAAGGAAGTACTGGAAAATGAATGACAACCAGTCTTGATGGGGCATCTAATTCTTTTAAAAGGTCAATGGGGTGCACTGGCTAGGCTCTGAAACTATGAATAAGTGTTATTATTTAGGTCTGAATTTAAAACCATGTTACCTTTAATGACACAATCACAGAGTGCTGAAGAACAAATGTCAAATTTTGAGAAAAAGTTAAAATATAGACAGGCTGGAAATTATGTCAGCAAACTAATCAAGGCAAATGAACACCAGACTATAAACTATACCCACAATATATAATGTGTGATTGTTGTGACCTCCAATAATATCAGGAGGCATTTTTCCAGGACTGGTGCAGATCATCATCATGTCAGTATGCGAAATGCAAGACCTGCAGCCTTATGAAGATGAGGCAGCCTACTAGGTCTTGCCCCCTAACCTATCAGATCCAGTATAACAGCCTAAATTCATCCGCAAGTGTATGGCAACCTACCAAAGGAGGAGTTAATTCTAAGAATTTGGATAATTTAAAAAGACAATGTAGAAATCATGGCATAATCAAATAATTCCGAAGCATCTCTGGATAAGTAAAGTATTATGGGCAGATGAACTAAAGGGTGGTAACTTATTTATCTACCTATCCAACACAGGACTGCTCAACTTCAAACAGAAACAAGAACCCCCATCTCAAAACACTGACAGTGAGAGTAAGGACATTTCAGAGAAGCTGCTGCAGAAGTTCAGTCTAATGATTCCACAGACTAGGGCAAGTTAGCTCAGTAACGGTGCAAATTGCATGTGCAAAACAACGCTGATATGTCCGAAGCTAGGAATGTTTAAAGACAGACAAATGGTACTGTTAAATGCAAACAGGCAAAGGTCAGTAGGTCCAAGACATGCATTACATTCCAAACAAAATGAAGTTTGTGGCAAGGGATTTTTATTATATAGAATGTAATACCTCGATAATATTTGCTTCCATTAACTTGCACTCCTTTGCAAAGTGCCAATTTTGTAACTTGCTTTTATTCATTTCATGGATTCACCTAAGTATTCTTAGAAGTCTTTCTCAAAAATAAGCCTTGGAACAATATTCTTTTCTCAGCCATCAGTTTTCTATGTAATAAAACAGCAACATGGATAACCAGCTTACCTAACAAACTGCAATAAAGATTAAAAAAGGTAAATGCTCATATGTACCTTTTTAAGTCTTTGCTCCTTTGCGGCCCGCACTGTCTTCACAATTTCAACCCCCAGGTTTCTGAAGTTTTCTGAAGCCGTCACCCTAGCCTGACCAGCTGCATTTGTACTTTCAATAATCATTTTTGACACTGCATATATGCTCCTGAAACAAATAAAATGAAAGTTCTTTTGATGACTCGGTATATAGTTTAAACATCAAGCTACACATACAAGCACACAAAATCTAAATTTAGAAAACAAAAATCAGATTTCTCATTACTACTGTTCAAGCCTCAACTTCACATTTATTTTTAAAAGTACAATACTGAAAACATACTGAAAATTTAATAAAGAAAAAATGAAAAAGTTCAAGATCGAATAAAGGAAAAGTACAGTTTTGTACCTACCATAAATGTAGATGTCCGATAGATATGCAACTCCAGTCATAACATATGGGTTGTCCTGCCTCAGGCAGCCCTCGGTCGGCCGGATTCCAAAGTCTGGGTCCGACGTTGGCTGATGTCGCATTTCTCTCCGACGTCAGAGCGGCTGGAGTACATAAGCATCAGCCGACGTCATTTTCTTCAGTGTTTCTTGCCCAAGATGCCAGGTGCCCTCCAAAGAAGACTGTAATCAAATTGGAAGACAAAAACAGGATTCCAGACAAATAAATGAGCAATAAACAGATACACCATAACAGATATCCCCAGATATCCCCAGCTAAGAGAAACAGGGATAGGAGTGGACCCTAGGCATAGAGGGGTATGGAGGGAGGGAAAATCCGACTGCAGTTGCATATCTATCGGACATCTACATTTATGGTAGGTACAAAACTGTACTTTGCCCTTCAAGAATGCAACTGCAGTCATAACATATGGGTAGAATACCATAGCTTAGCTGGGGGAGGAGGAATGCTCTAGGAAAAAGATGGTGTGGCAATCAAACCCTGCAGGACTGCCGAAGCAAAGCCTGCTCTGGATCTGGAGTATAGAGGGAGATTGTAGTGTTTGAGAATGTATGCACGGAGCTCCATGTAGCAGCTTCTAGAATGTCCTTAGTAGGCACCCCTCTTAAGAATGCTGTAGAGGTGGCTGTAGCTCTGGTGGAATGTGGTCTGACATTGGCTGGAACAGTCTTTCCATGAAAGGAATAACAGAATCTGATGCAATGTCCAATCCATTTTGAAATAGTCTGTTTTGAAATTGCTTTTCCTTGGACTGCAGGCGTAAGCTACAAAAAGTTGTTCAGACTTCCTACTGGTCTTGGTTCTGTCCAGGTAGTATCAAAGTTGTCTGTGAATGTCCAAGGTATGTAACAGTCTTTCCCCCTTATTCTCAGGATTGGGGAAGAAAGCAGGCAGATGAATAGCTTGATTTAAAGAAACCCTAGATACCACCTTTGGCATAAAAGTAGGGTTGGTCCTTAATGAAACCCTGTCTCTGTGGAAAATTATGAACGGTGGTATTGCCATTAGGGCCTGTAGTTCCAAAACCCTTCTTGCTGAGGTAATTGCCAACAGGAAAGCTGTCTTCCATGAGAGAAATTGCAAGTCAACTGAAGCTGCTGGCTCAAATGGAGATAGAGTCAGTTTTTCTAGGACAAAATTGAGGTCCCAGGCTGGCACTGGAGCCTTTCTTGGTGGCTTAATGTTCTTGATTCCCCTGAGGAATTGCCTTAGCAAAGGATGTGAAAAGACAGGCGGATCAGTGTTATATCTAGCTGAAATAGCTGATGCATGTATCTTTATGGAAGAATATGAGAGTCCATTCTTTAGCATATCTGCCAAATATTCCAGGATGAGTGGGATGTTCAATAATGATGCATCATGTCCCTTGCTGGTATTCCAAATGCTGAATCTCTTCCATTTTGCTAAGTAAACCTTTCTGGTGGATGGTCTTCGAGCCTCTGTTAGTATCCGCTGAACTTCCTTGGAGAGAGATAGGCTGAGGTTATTCATGGGATCTCCCAGGTTGTTAGCTGCAGTATCTGAATGTTTGGATGCACTGTTTTGAAGTTGTGTTGAGTCAAAAGTAGAGGCCATTGGGGAAGGGCCCACTTCTTGGTGTGACATATGCTCCGTAGTAGTGGATACCAGTGTTGTCTTGGCCAGTCCAGAGCTATTAGGATCCCCTTGGGTCTCTCTGCTTTGATCTTTAGTAATACTGAGGTCATCAGTGGCAGAGGTGGGAATGCATAGATTTTTAGGAAGTTCCAGTTGAATGAGAGAGCATCTATTTTCCAAGCTTGTGGATGGTATGTCCTTGAGCAGAATTTTTGTAGATGATGGTTGAGGTGAGAGGCAAATAGGTCTACTTCTGGCCTGCCCCATGTCGAAGTGAGCTGTGTGAAGATCTTCGGATGTAACCTCCACTCGTGTGGATCTGTGAAATTCCTGCTTAGGCTGTCCGCCAGCACATTGTCTTTGCCTGGAACAAACTGGGATTGTAACTGAATGTTTAGGCTCAGTGATTTTTCCCAAAGATGCATTGTCAGTCTGCAAAGGGGGTAAGAATGGGTGCCCCCTTGCTTGTTTATATACCACATCACAGTGGAGTTGTCTGTCCATATCAGTAAATGGCCTTGCTGAAGTTGGTGTTGTAAGGCCTCGATGGCATGCATTACTGCCAGCATTTCCTTTTGGTTTATATGCAGATGTGTTTCCTTTGGAGACCATTATCCTTGTATATATCTGCCTTCCACGTGCGCCCCCCATCCAAGGTCTGAGGCGTCTGTGGTCATGGTCTGTGTTATCTGTGGTTTTTTGAATGACATACCTGCGTTTGCCTGGCTTACCGAGGCCCACCATAGGAATTCCTTTTGTAGGCATGGAATGAGTGGTATGGTTGTCTCTAAGTTGTTGCTGTGCTGAGACCATAGGCTTTTTAGGTACCATTGAAGCTTTCTCATGTGTAGTCTTGCTAATGGAACCAGGAGAATGCAGGATGCCATGTAACCCAGGGCCTGTAGGAATCTCCTTGCAGTCATCTGGGTAAGTTTTGCCAAACCTTTGAAATAATTTCAATAAATTTGGCAATATCACATAACAGCAATACACTATCCCCTCTTGTCATATATCGTTGGAAAGCTCTTTAACAGGTGAACAATCTCCTCACTGACATCCTGGCTCTGTCTTGCACATATACAGAACTACAACATTTTATTTGACCATAACACTAATATTTTTGGCCAACAACATTGTTTTTATTTTTAGATCTACAAAATAAAATCAGCATTTACAGATGGACCTTTGATACTTATACCAGAGTATAGCCAATTGTCTACTAAACAGATATTGTATTTTACATTTATGTAACACACCATTTATCAGATATAATCTAATGAAACGTTTTCAGTATAACATTTTAGAGAAAAGCAGTCAGGAAACAAGTGGTTTCCTGGTTTAGAAGATCTCAGGAAGCAAAGATGTTAATTAGCCTCTTGCTGTTCAGGATTAAATTAGTTAATGAATGTTTTTCAAAGGTACTGTTGAACTTTGTGTTTTGTACATTAGGAACAAAAACATTACTATAGACGTCTGGATCGGAGTAATGAAAATGACAACTATTACTCAGCAAAACTGGTTGGATACTAATTCCACTGGGCTGACAATACAAATATTGTCCCCTGAAGCTTTGATATGGTCTTGTATGAAAAAAGAAGTACTGTTAGAAAACTGTGACAGCTGTGACTGCCATCTGTGTATCAGGACAAGTGTTATAAGCATAGTCTGACAGCAGCTGCAAGGTGAAGCATCAGAATCTAATGTCCCTGAACTTCAAGTATGCGGCAGATTAAAACAAATAAGTTTAAAATGCAAATTCTGCAACCTGCTTACACATAAATGAAGAAAAGTCCTTACCGTATCTCTAACTGTGAAAAAAAAATAATAATAAAACAGTAATGAGCACACACACAAAGCTTCTGTTCCTGCACTTTGGCAACTGTCAAAACAAACTGAACCAAACACTGGTAGAAATGTTATCATTTGAGGTGACATCTGTGCATTAATCAAACTGCTACTGCATTTTGCTTGGTCTGTCAGTTCATTTCCTGGCTGAAGAACTTCTTCGGAGAGTCTGCAGGTCCCCCCTACGTCCACACAGATTTTCAGGTGTCTCCCTAGATTTTTAATTCTCTAAACTGCTTACAGCTGAGTGCGAGAGAGCATCCTGGGATGCACTGCCTTTGGTCGATGTTAGCTCCTCTAACCTTACACCAGTCGCCTAAAAGGACAAGCTCCAACTCCCCTGAGATCATGAACATGATAAAGGAAGTACTGGAAAATGAATGACAACCAGTCTTGATGGGGCATCTAATTCTTTTAAACGGTCAATGGGGTGCACTGGCTAGGCTCTGAAACTATGAATAAGTGTTATTATTTAGGTCTGAATTTAAAACCATGTTACCTTTAATGACACAATCACAGAGTGCTGAAGAACAAATGTCAAATTTTGAGAAAAAGTTAAAATATAGACAGGCTGGAAATTATGTCAGCAAACTAGGCAAATGAACACCAGACTGTAAACTACACCCACAATATATAATTTGTGATTGTTGTGACCTCCAATAATATCAGGAGGCATTTTTCCAGGACTGGTGCAGATCATCATCATGTCAGTATACGAAATGCAAGACCTGCAGCCTTATGAAGATGAGGCAGCCTACTAGGTCTTGCCCCCTAACCTATCAGATCCAGTATAACAGCCTAAATTCATCCGCAAGTGTATGGCAACCTACCAAAGGAGGAGTTAATTCTAAGAATTTGGATAATTTAAAAAGATAATGTAGAAATCATGGCATAATCAAATAATTCCGAAGCATCTCTGGATAAGTAAAGTATTATGGGTAGATGAACTAAAGGGTGGTAACTTACTTATCTACCTATCCAACACAGGACTGCTCAACTTCAAACAGAAACATGAACCCCCATCTCAAAACACTGACAGTGAGAGCAAGGACATTTCAGAGAAGCTGCTGCAGAAGTTCAGTCTAATGATTCCACAGACTAGGGGAAGTTAGCTCAGTAACGGTGCAAACTGCATGCGCAAAATAACACTGATATGTCCGAAGCTAGGAATGTTTAAAGACAGACAAATGGTACTGTTAAATGCAAACAGGCAAAGGTCAGTAGGTCCAAGACATGCATTACATTCCAAACAAAATGAAGTTTGTGGCAAGGGATTTTTATTATATAGAATGTAATACCTCGATAATATTTGCTTCCATTAACTTGCACTCCTTTGCAAAGTGCCAATTTTGTAACTTGCTTTTATTCATTTCATGGATTCACCTAAGTATTCTTAGAAGTCTTTCTCAAAAATAAGCCTTGGAACAATATTCTTTTCTCAGCCAACAGTTTTCTATGTAATAAAACAGCAACATGGATAACCAGCTTACCTAACAAACTGCAATAAAGATTAAAAAAGGTAAATGCTCATATGTACCTTTTTAAGTCTTTGCTCCTTTGACCCGCACTGTCTTCACAATTTCAACCCCCAGGTTTCTGAAGTTTTCTGAAGCCGTCACCCTAGCCTGACCAGCTGCATTTGTACTTTCAATAATCATTTTTGACACTGCATATATGCTCCTGAAACAAATAAAATGAAAGTTCTTTTGATGACTCGGTATATAGTTTAAACATCAAGCTACACATACAAGCACACAAAATCTAAATTTAGAAAACAAAAATCAGATTTCTCATTACTACTGTTCAAGCCTCAACTTCACATTTATTTTTAAAAGTACAATACTGAAAACATACTGAAAATTTAATAAAGAAAAAATGAAAAAGTTCAAGACCGAATAAAGGAAACATCAAACCTCAAAACCTCTAGCCTATAAAATCAAAAATGCATAACATTAAAGACAACCCAAAACATCTTTTCTGCAGGCGGCAAGCTCCCTATACCCCCCAACACCCCCTGCTAATTATATATGCTAACTCTGAGATCATACTACTGTAGGGAAAGGACCAAATCCCACTGACCTACTGTATTCAATATTATGCCAGTTTAAGTTCCCCACCTCGATGTTCCCATCATTCAACATTGTCATGTAAACCTGCGTGTGTACGCATGCATAACTAAATATACATATGAATCTACTTTGATTTATCAAATTAACACATAACTGAAATGTAAAATGATGAGACAATAACATAGAAAGATTACAAAAATGAGTGCGCAGAAGATCGGAACATAGAAGATTTAACCAGGTATATATTCTAAACACAGACTGCAGTACAGTCAGAACCGGGAAATCTACACTTTTCCTCACTGTAGTGCAATCTCTGAGCTGGTCTATTTTGCTTGTTGTTTTCTTTCATACTATTACACTAATATTTGACTTGAGCCGAGGGCACACTGGTATCTTGAACTGGCTAACATCTTCGACACTACTCCTCATACTGGCATTACTAGTATTAAACAAAGCCAAATGCTTTAAAAATAAATCCATATGAGATAAGACAGATCGCAAACTGACTAGACAGACCCCATACAGTGTGATTTGCAGGTGCTTCATCAGAAATTTAAAAAGTGACTGGATGGGTCCTCTCCTTTTTGGTAATTACTTATTAGATCTCAAAGCAGAGAACCTACACCTCTGGCTAACAAATTATGCAGATAATTGCAGACAGGGTATTAAGTCACTCTACAATACTGAAACCCTCCAGAATGAGCTCTCCCTAGCACTTATCGATCTGTCTATCTATCCCTTGTTGACTGGGTTAGTCCCACTAGTCTAGTAGCTATTTTACAGGAGAAACACGAGATGGTATTCATGCTATTAAGGGAAATTTTTGTTTGGCCAAGGCATCAGGGAGCTTCCCGTGCTCTTATCGATAGGTGCCATGGGTTCTTTAACCTCCACCTGAGTTACCACCAGCTCAGGCAGATGGTGCCTCATTTTAAGGATGACACCAGAAGCATAACACCCCATTCCCTTACTGATACACTCCAGTGTTAGCAATCCATCTACCTGGTGTGGGAATAGAACACACAGCCTTCTGTACCAAAGGTGAATGTGCTGCCATGCCACTGACACCAGTAAACTCTTGGTGTACTACAAATGGAGCATTTCTCCCCGGGCCTCCGCTGAAAACAGGATCTGTGGAACCTAGTCGGACTTTCCCGGTCAACAAATGTAAAATAAAATAAAAAAATGGGCTCAAACTAAATGCCAAGTGTAGTATCTTCATTTTGGGTAGATGACCCCTCATCATACTTTGAAGACAGCACATCTCCAGAAAATTTAGGTGTAATTAGGGATCTAGGTACTTGGGTTAATAGCTCCTTCTCTTTTGATCATCATGTAAAAATGGTCATCAGGAAATTTATTCAGTAAAGTTAACTGCCAACAGAATATCATCAAGATCTAAAGAGTTAATCACTCCCGTATACATAGATCAGGCCAATTATAGAGTGCAATACATCCTTTGGAATGTATCTCACTAAACATATCAAACAATTAGAAAGACCCCAATGTTTGCTAACCAAAAACACCACATGCCTAAAGTCCCTGGGCTACCAGAAGTGGCTGGAAACTGTTTATTTTGTGTCTTACAGATGTCTGATGGAGATCTCGGTCTTGCATATGATGTCATTAGAGTCCCAGTTGTCCTGGAGCTCCTCTTGAGCTACAAAATCTCCACCAATACTAAAACTGTGATCATAAATCTTCCCCAACAGATAAATAAAACATGTTGGAGGGACAGATTTATATCGTAGTACCTCCCAAACTTCTAAAATTAACGTCCCTGAAACTCATTCTTTTCCTTTAAAAATAAACTGGACGATTGAATGGGGATGGGATGCACAAATATAGCAGCACTGACCAACGTGGCCCTCCTGGAAAACAATGTGATGTCTCAGTAAAACACCAGCAAGGCAAAAATGGTCATGACACTCAGCGGCCTGTGGATGTACATTAATCTTTTTATTTTATTTTACATTTGTTGACCGGGCTAGTCCAGCTGGATACATATCCATTTTCAGCAGAGGCCCGTGGAGAGAGTACAAAACAATATTTGATTTTAATAAAACAAAACTATAAAATAAAATAAATTCAAGGTTAACAAAATGGAAGTAGTATATACAATTAAGCTATTTTATGCAAAAAAGAACATACTGAAGTAAACAGTTGGGTAAAATAAGTAAGATGTACAATACAGCAACACACTTGAAGAGGTGAGTCAACATGAGATATTAGAGTGACAAAGAGACATAATAAGATATAAAAGAGAGTACAAATTAGTTGAAAGAAAAGTTATGAATCTGGACTCCAGTAAGCAGGTAGATTATGCAGACATTGAGATTTAGAAATTTAGTGAGAAGACAAGAGAGGTTAGTCTGGGTTAAGACAGGTGCATAGCCAATGTCTTTTAAGGTAGGATTTAAGCCTGATTTTAAATTGTGAAAGTGATGGTATTGAGGTTAGGTCACTGGGAAGAGAGTTCCAGGATTTACCCACGGTGTTAGAGAATAGAGAGTCCCCTGCCTTGTTGTTGGCTTTTTGTGTTAGTACTAGCATTTTAGTGGCTGAGCGGAGGGTATTGAGGTTACTGTAGGGGATGATAAGGTTGGTAAGAATCGGTGTGTTACTAGGTTGATACAGGATTTTATAAGCAATTATTAATTGTTTAAGTAGCAGTAGGTTAGGTAACTCTAGCCAACCAAGATTTTTGTAATTAATACAGTGGTGGGTCCTAAATGTTGAGCCAGTTGCAAATCTTCCAATATTGTTGTAGGAGACTGCTAGTTTGTTCATGTTGGTTTTTGAGAGGTTAGTATATATTGGGGAGGCATAGAGGAGGGTAGAAATTAGGTGGGTCTGGGCAATAGTAGATCTTGCTAGTGGGGTAAGAAAGGATTTGATCCTATATAGTGAGCCTAGTTTTTTGTTAACTGTTTTTATGGTATTGCTTATGTGGGCTTCAAAGTTAAGGTTATTGTCAATTAGTACCCCTAGGAGTTTTGTGTTAGAGTCAGGGAAAATGATGGTTCCGTTATTAGAAGTGACAGTGACAGTAATCTATGACCGGGGATATTTAAAAATAACGAAAAGAAAGAAGAGGAGGAAAAACAAAAACTAAAGCCACAGGTCTTAAAGAATCAAAGACTATAATAATGGATTGCAGGTATTTTACAGGTCTTTCTAATATGCATATCTGGCAGTTAAATTCTTTAAATTATCAGTGTTATTAAAAAGTCTAATTCAGGAGTAAACACCTAAGAAAAGGCACAGTATTACTCTACTAAAGAGCATGCCATTACAAAGTTAAAAATCATGAAACAACTCTGTCTGCAGTACATATCATTTAGCCATCTGCATAATTTTATTTACACCCTTCTAAAAAAAAAGTTAACTTAACTGCAAAAGGTCTATTATGTTTAACTGAGTGTTCAGTTGCCAAAAGGTGGTTTTCTTGGAACAGTATAAACTAAGTGTAGTGCAGTTATGTTCTTAACTTTCTAAGATTTATTTATAGTACAGGAATAAACCAACATGACAGCAAACGGAAATATACCGGTACACTGTGGAACCAGTAATCATAGCAGTGAGCATAGATCAGATACCAGCTGTAGTTCTAAAAAAAATATGTCTACAACAAAAGCAGCACCCCATGACAAGCATCCTACATTACCCAGGGATAAACAGTGAACTGGTAACATAGCTAAGCAATCATTTCACAAAATTTACATGAAGTCCATAACAATGTAGAGAGGTTATCAAATGTACATACACAGTCAAATGCTGTAAACAGTACATTAACTGCAGAACTTCATATGCACTCCACATGACTAATGTAGAAAACTAGCCAAATTATTCCCTAAAACAACTTGATCAGTTCCCTGAGCCAAGGGGGACCATTTTCAGGTGGACATACTAGGCAGTAAAAAAATAACTCTTTCCCAGGTTTAAACAAATGGCAGATACAGTGATCATTTTCAGCATGTCAGGCTGTTAGATTTAACAAAATGGATAGAAACATTTACTGCTATATTCTCAGACACAAATGCAGAAGTGTGCATGTGACAAAGCTAGTGGGGCTTCCCCATGTTAAGAATGGCTAATGGTTGGCTGGGTTACAGCAATCAATCAAGAATGATTGGGCAGGTCAACACAAGGAAAGGTAATGGTCAGCAGACACCAAGGAGAAACTAACAAACACAAAAGAATCATGTATCTTTACTGGCTACCTGTACCTCCAATCTGCTGTAGAGATAACAAGTTAAGTATGGCAAGCGTTTAACATAGTCACAGTCGGGAGGGGAGAGTCATCACGCAAATAAACTCCTTATAACCTGGTTACAATGTCATTTAAAAACGGGAGTTTTGTTACATAACAATTAGTAGATAGAAGAATTAAAAAACCTACATAATACGAGCTGCTTACTTGTAGGATTCGCCAGCTATACTACCTTCCTTCAATTTCTTGAAATCTTACTATCACGAACAGCAGTTTGAAACTCACATTAAAATTACCATCAATTTACTCAAAAGAATTAAATAAAACTTCTCTGGCCAGTGAAACATCTTTTTTATTAAAGCCAGTCACAGAACACAAACTGTCACACTCAAGGGACTGGCTATAACTGCTTAATAATAGTTTCTCCCATTTCAGTCCGATAAAAAGTGATTTTCCATCATGCTTGACTGTGCTATAAAATACTCTTTATATGAATGTTACTCTTTCTTGCAGAAGGTGGTAGTTTTGACATGCAGAACATCCTAAACTGTCAGAATGTAACTTGCCTAAAATGGAGAGGATCATTATTGCAAGCAACATTAATTAGCCCAGGAGTATATAATAAAATAAATGTTAAAATTATCTCATAATTTTAGAGCAAATGTGTATGCTGCAATGCAATAATAAACTTGTGGGTAATTGCCCGTTATCGGCTGCTATAACTGTATAAAAGTCTGAAAATCCATTCTGTTTGATGAAAGTCATTGCAATGAATTCCCCTTTGCCTGAGGTGTGCTGATCTGAAGTTGATTATATTAGTAAAAGGGGTACTGTTGGAAAAACCCTGCTTCACCAGATAAAAAGGAATATGCAAATTCTTCTACAAAGTGCTTATGTTTCTTTGTCTGCTGAAGTCAAAAAGATGACTTTACTCATGGCACGTGGCCTCACATTGCAAATTTATAAGACTGTTCATTTGTGATCTTCAAGAACCAGGAAAATTGCTAGATATTTATTAAGTGTTCTTGTTGTCAAAAAAATTAATGAATGTTAAATCATCATAACCAATGATAATTTATCTTGGTTTTAGTTGGTATCTGTCCTTGGTTTTAGCTGGCATCTGTCCTTGATTTTAGTATAGAGGAGCTGGCATATTAACAGGACTAAAAATGTTCTCTGACCTATTACTTACAAGCTGGCCTAAAACTATGAAGCCTATCAATTCTGTAACAGTATCTAATTGATATAAAAATATAAACAAGGCAGAAATCCAGGATGAATGAAAATATCCAATTAAATTATAACCCACTAATGATTTAACTTACAAATAATGTACCTTAAACTTGGCAATTTTATTTTAGAGTGTAACCAGGATTTTTGGAATTGTATGCCAGCTTCCAGAGAATTTAGCCCCTCTCCCACCCAAGCAGTGCATGCCTCTGGACTGGTCTATATAATAACATTGAAGTGTCAAAACTTCGAATATTATAACATCGAACCCAAAACCACAAAAGCTAAAAATCCCGAAGACTGAGAACAGCGATTTTTTTTCCCTGGGAAAAAAATCACTGTTCCAGTACAAAACATGAAACACACAAACACTACAAACAATTTCTAATGTGGGGGGCTGTGTCCCCACACCCCCCCTACTTAAATATACCAACTTCGAGATCGCACCACAATGGAGGAAATAGCGAAGCTGCGGAAACGGCCCACCGAATTCTTTCCCTGGGAAATAATTCGATGTTCCGTGGCTTTGATAGTCAGTCTTTGAGGTTTCCGGTTCGATGTTATAACATTTGAAGTTTTGACACTTCGATGTTATAACATAGACCCCCTCTGGACAGAATATGTTTTCAATACTGAGAAAATCTCCTGAAATAACAGGCCTAAGTAAAAACTTTCCCTATGCCAAACTGGCAAAAAGAAAAAAATAAATAAAAACTATAAACATGGAAAACACACCAAGGCTTCTTTTAATTTAAATTCCAGCACATCTCTTTGCACAAAATAAATTAAAAAAAATGTACATTGTGACATACATGGCATATGCCTGGCTACACCCATGCTGTAATATTTATCACTACGGCATCTTATAAAAGTACTTAAAATCTTCATAACCCATTATTTTTTTTTTGTAATATGAAATGAATCAAATAGTTTTTCGTTATACTATGCAACTTAAATTAAGCCATTAAGCAACTGGCAGGAATAATATCAATGAAAATTAGCCATATTGACAGAGTTTCATGCAAAATAAACAGCAAGGATTAGCATATTACAGTTTCACTTTAAGGCAAAATAGCTCAAAATGTAGAGAGTTAAACACTTGCATAATGCAATTGTTGAAGCTATGGTTCTGTAATAACCCTACCACAAATGTAACTGTTCAAAATCAATTACTGTACTTGTACCTATGTCACATTAAAAATAAATGTCATATTTTACCAAGATGATTATGTTCAGGTTTCCAATTGTAACGCGTATATTATGTTTTCAAGACTTGGACACCAGGAAATTTACCTCTTAAGCAAAGCTTGAGAGGTGTATCTTGGCATTCATGTCAAGAACACACAATAATACGTTACAGTCTGGGATTTGATTATAATCATTCATGTCAAGAACACACAATAATACGTTACCATCTGGGATTTGATTATAATTCTTCGTAATGCATGGAGATTTATCTGCTCCATGTACTACTAGTTTCAGAAGTTTAAAATAAAGGAGGAAAAAAATGCAATGTGTTGTGCCGGCATTGAAAGATGGAAAATCAGTGGGGAAGTGGCTTACATTGTCACATATTCCCTGTCTAAGGGAAGCAGTTTATTTAAAAGTAGTGGCTGTAATGTAATAGACTGCAGGCAGAAACAAAGTTGAAGCAGTCTCACTTCCTGCTGTGGCTGTTCACTGCCCTGCACTTTTAGTGCCTGACATAATCTTAACAACATGTTGGGGGGTGCTTAAAAATAAGTTATGTTCTTACCATAATGTTCCATCTATGTTGTCGATATTCATTCATTCTTGATAGTTGGGTTTCGGTTCCATCCTTGGAACCGACTCAGCCGACATAACAAGCTTGTGCCAGCCAAAAACTCTCGAGCTAAGTTTACCCTTAGTGCCTCCCTTCCCTTCAGATCGAATTTGCCCACAGAAATAATAAAGTGGAAGCTTTGTCTGAGCAACTGCCCTGTCACAGAACCAGGACTAGTTTCAAACCTCCAGGAGTCTTTGGAGGGGGTAGGAGGGTGGAATGTCATGCATGAATGAAGATCGACATTATGGTAAGAACATAACTTCTTTATCTGATGTTGTCAATATTCATTCATATTCATTCATGACAGGTGAAACAGAGTCCCTAGCTACTTTATGTCCTGGGATGCCCTATGCAAGGATATTCCTGAGCACCACTGAGCCAAAGGATGCTCTTCCCCTGGAGACCATGTCCAGTTTGTAATGGGTGATTTAAAGGTATGAGGGGTAGCCCAAGTAGCTGCTGCACAAATGTCATCCATTGAGGCTTTTGAATGAAAGTTCACTGAAGTGGAAACTGATCTAGTGGAGTGAGCTTTGACTTTAGCTGATAGACTCATTTTATTTTGTTGATGAACAAAGGTGATGCAATCTCTCAACCATTTTGACAAAGTGACTTTGGAAACTGGCTTGCCAAATCTAGGACCTGAAAAAGACAGAACAGTTAATCCGATTTTCTGAACTGTCTATGCACATCCAACAAATGCAAACAATATTCGCCTTTGTTTGAAAAGTTTGGGAAGAAAACTGGCAGGTCAATGGATTGGTTAATATCAGAGTTTGAGAAAACTTTGGGTAGAAAGAATGGGTTAGTTCGAAGGGACTGTGTGAAAAATGATGTATGGGCACTTTAAACACAAGGCTTGTAATTCTGATATTCTCCTTGCTGAGGTGATGGCTACCAGGAATAAGGTTTTCCAGGACAAAAATTTTATATCACAGGTGTCTGCTGGCTTAAAAGGTTGAGGAATCAAAGTTTGTAAGACTAACATCAAACTCCAAGGTTCAATAGGTTCTTTAATGGGTGGTTTTAAATGCATCACTCCCTTTAAGAAGGTTTTGTAGAGATGGTGAGATATCGAGGAAAAATCATCAAAGCCATTATGGAAATTTGAAATAACTGCTAAACAGACTCTGATAGTAAAAGCCAAGGCTCCTGATTGGAATAATGTTGACAATTATTAATCGGGGCTGAAAAGGGGTCAAATCATTTTTCTTGAGACCAGATCACAAATCTGTTCCATTTACTATGATAAAGTTTCCTGGTGGATGGTTTATGGGAAGCCAGACGTATCTTTTGCACTGCAGGAGATAGATTATTCTGCCTGGCAATTACTGAAAGTGGAGGTACCAAGCAGTCAGCTTGAGACTTGGAAGGTTGGGATGGACCAGCTCCTGTCAATGAGACAGTAGCTCCAGAGTCAGGTCCAGAGTCTATGGGCGGTGAATTAGGTGAGGCCAAAGAAAGGGAAACCAGACTTGACGGGGCCAATAGGGTGCAATAAGGATTACTTTGGTTCTCAACCGTTGCACTTTCTTCAAATACTGTGGTATCAGGGAAAGGAGGAAATGCATAAAGCAGTCCCAGGGGCCATTCGTGTGTTACAGCACCCCTCGGGGACTCCTCCCTGAGAGGGGATTAGGGCGAAGTAGCTGCAGCATTTGTGGTTTGTGGGGGATGCAACCAGACTGCAGCTAGGCTGGCCCCAACAACGAAAAATCTCCATCGCTACTATGGGATTGAAAGACCAGTCGTGAGGCAGGAGAATGCATCTGCTCAGTCTGTCCACAATTACGTTGGAATTCCTGAGAATGTGCATTGCTATCCAAAAGTGGTTGGAGGCTATTGCCCCCTGCCATACTCTCAGGGCTTCCTGACATAACGGATAGGATCTGGTTCCTCCCTGCTTGTTGATGTACCAGACGAATGACATGCAGTCTGATCGGATAGCAAATGCCCCCAAAGTAAGGACAGATTGGAATGCTTGCAATGCTAGAAGCACTGCCCGCAGTTCTAGGACACTGATAAGCAAATTGGCCTCTAAGGGGGACCAACTACCTTGGACTGTCTTTCCATGAAAATGCTCCCTCCACCCCATCAGGGATGCATCCATGGTCAATACGGCCTTGGGTTGAGGGGATGAAAAAGGGTACCTCCATAACTCCTCTTCTGGTTTCATCCACCAATTCAGATCCTGTTTGCAAGGATTTGTTATGCAGATTGGGTAAGACATGGGGTGTGTTAATAGAGACCACTGTGACACTAGAAGTTACTGAAGTAGCCTCATGTGGAATCTCGCCAAGGGAACTAGGGTGATTGTCGCTGCCACAGATCCTAGTAGTTTTAAGACTAAGCAAGCTGGGACTATGTTTTGAGAGAGTATCACTTGGGGCTGAGACCTTAAACCTTTGTAATCTGTGATGAGGTAGAGTAACCAGACAGGCTCTTGTGTTGAATGTTGCTCCAAAGAATTCTAAGCTTTGAGTGGGTACCAGTTTTGACTTCTCTTTGTTTATTGAGATCCCTAAGAACTCTGCCAGTTCCAGAGTGCAGGGTAAGGCGTGAAACGGTAGATGCTTGGTGGGGGCAGTAAGGAGCCAACGTCTAAATACAGAAACACCCAGAATTCTTGCAGTCTCAAATGAGCTGTTACTACTGCCATACATTTGGTGAACACTCTGGGGGCTGTGGTGAGACCAAAGGGCAATGCTTGAAACTGGAAACGATTGGCTCCTAGCCAAATGCGGAGATATCTTCTGGAGTATTTGTCCATTTTTATGTGGTAATATGCATCCTAAAGATCTATCAAGCACATCCAATCATCTTTTTCCAGAAATGGAAGGATAGACTGAACCATGACCATCTGGAATTTTGCCTGTCTGACAAACTTGTTCATGATACTGAGGTCCAGAATTGGCTTCCAGTCCCATCTTTTCTGGCACTAAAAAGAACCTTGAGTAAAATCCAGATCCTACTTGTCTGGTAGGAACAGCTTTAAAATTTCTTGAGCTGCTGTTTCCATCTGATGGGGTGAAATGTTGGGGATTCACCTTTGTGGCCTTGGATAAAGATTGAAGGGGATATGGTAACCTCTGGTAATTATTGTCTGCACCCAGGAATCTGATGTTATTGAGTGTCGGGCTAAGTGGTGCAGAGAAAACAGTCTCCCGACTGCTACCAGAAGCAAGCAATTGGGCCGCTCTTCAGGAGTGCTGATAGGGCTGTCCAGAGAAGGAATTCCTGGAGCCCTGGTTATGCAAGCTCCCAATGCCACGGAAGGGTCATCTTCCTGATAAGATCCTCCCTCTACCCAGGGGAGAAAACTCACCATGTGTGTCATGAAAAGGCCCTTGGGACTTCCTGAACTGCATCTTTCCACTCCTCTGATTCCTGGTATAGGATCGCTGAGGAGTGAACAACATACGCCACAGCAGAAAGGGTTTTTCCATCCTTCTCACACCTGGCTAATGTGTCTTTAAATTTTGTTCAAACAGAGAAGAAGCATCAATTGGAGCATTGATGAAGGAAGACTTAAAGGGGTCCGCAAAGTCACACAAGTGCATCCGGGCATGATGTCTCATGACAACGCCTGCACCTGCTGTTCTGGCTGCCCTTTCAGTTGTATGTGCAATCAACTGCATGGACGAGTTAGTGATGGATTCTTGGGTGGCAAGCTGGGAGGCAACCTTGTCACATACGTTGTCAGACACTGCTCCTGCTAGGGTTCCTGAGAGTTCAGTGATCAGTTCCCTTTGAAGACGGGTAAAATGTGCCAAATAATACAATGACCATATGGCAAAGGTCATTGAAGCATAAACCCGCTTCCCTAATCTGTCCAAATCTGTCCAACTTCTGAGACTCTGTCCAACTTCTGACACTCTTGGTTTGAAGGATGGACAGTAGGACTCGCCTCTGTGAGTTCCTTCTTCATGGCCGCCACCACCAACACAGCATCTACCGCCAAACCTTTGGGTGTCAGGTGCCTTCAAAGCACACAGCACAATGAGCTTGACTGACTCATCTGCAGGTGGGGGTCATCCTGGAAGTAGAGGGCTGGGCACAGAAAGCCTGCAAGAAGCCAGATTCCTCAGAGGAAGGGTTGATGGGTTTCCAGTCAGCCCTCTGCTTTTACATTTCTAGTAAGTCTCCAAAGAAGACATCTTCAGGGGGCAACCATGGGAACCCTGCTCCTTCATCATAATACGTATCTTCAGTGAGAGATTCTTCTAGTGAATCAACGTGCTTCATTTTACACAATCTCTTATGGGGTGGCTCATCAGGGGGGAGATCTGAAGAGGACTCCAAAGAGAGGGCACCCTGTGGTAGGGTATCTTGCTGCTCTTGTGCCTGTTGCCCCAGTGTAGTAGACTGTGACAGCTGCAAACCAGAGAACACATATTTATGACATTCTGGTACCGAGGGTGCCAACTGTGAGCCTGCTGAAGTGAGCACTCTCTCCATAATCTGGAAGGCAGGCCTGCCTGAAGAGAGATGGGATCCCGGAAGTGAGAAAGACAACCTTGGAACCAGGGTCACACCCGACTCTGAGCCCACCTCCAGAGAAGGAGCTGCGAGAGGACTCAAAACTGTCAAAATAACTGGAACCATAGATGGCACCATGGAAAAAAAATCAGTGCCGTGCTAGGGATTCTGGTGCCGGCAGCCTAGTCACAGTCCCATGGGTGGGTCAGCTTTGACTGAGACAAGGTCCACAGAATCGGTTCCAGAACCACGGTGACATCCATCAATGGTACCGAAGAAGCTGGCACCGGGAGGGGCATCGAGGGCTCCAAATCCTGTGGGGAGGTTGAAGGAGGAAGATAAGTTGGAGTCTGTGGAGAAAAGACCTCAGCTCCAGATGGGAGGGAGGTTCTAGATGGAGTTGGAATGTCTCTGGCTGCTAAGAGCTGATTCACTAATCTCACTACATCAAGCTCCTTAAGGCTCTTTCTGGAACAAATGGACATCCCCAAGGGAGATTCTGGTCGATCAATAAAGGGACTGATCTGCTGTCCAACAAAGGGGTCAATGGGTGGGGAATATAGAGGGTCTAGGGTTTTGACCTTCGGCACCATGGTCAAATGACCAGAAGGTTGTGATGGAGGGGAAGTTATTGATGGTGCCGAGATGGTCTGCGGTAGCATAGTGACTGTAGTCCATTCCATGGTAAAGGAATGCACCATGGAGGGGGGTCATAGACTCTGGTGCCAAGAGAGAGACAGTGCCAATTTAGGTTGTTTAGTCTTTGGTTCAGTATGAACCTGGCCTTTAGACATTTTTGGTTCACGTGAATGAGGAGACACGGGGACCGAGTGGTTCCTCCTCTTTGTTTCTTTCTTAGGAGATTTTGGTACCTCTGCCTCAGACAAAGCCTCTGAAAGGAGGTTTTTAACAAACCCTTTTATTTCAACTTATTCTTATGCTCTGCTAGGGTGTGGGCACTAAAGCCCTTACAGAGCTCACACGGAGGTTGGACCTGTAACTGTGGCACTCCTAAACAATATATGCAGGAAAGATGCCCATCAGAGTTGGGCATCTCCCTGCCACATTTGTCACACTGTTTAAAGCCCGTGGTACCTTTTTTATCAGCCATTTCGAAAAAACAAATTACCACACTGAAAGTCGCTCATGTGATCACCCACACAGACACACTGTAATAGAGAGAACAGCAAGTAGAAGGCTTGTCTTTTTTTTTTTTTTTTTTAAGTATCAACAATGGAAACGAGGAATACCCAGAAGGGCAAAGAGAAAGGAGGAGAAGAATACCAATGATGGTAGAGAATTACCAGAGGTAACAGGGAAGGGAGGGGCCTTTACCAACTATGGTAAAGAAGTAATACCAGAAAACAGTAATAAAGGGAAGATACACAGAACTCACACACTAAGTTAATACTATATATTTAAACGACTAAGAAAAAAGGGGTTTAAGATAGAAATACAGAGTAAAATAGCAAAAAAATATATAAACACTTTGCTTGAGAGCAGGCCTGACATGTCTTGAAACTCTACGTGGCAAATGAGATGGGAAGGGAAGACCGGCACTGTGGGAAACCTTAGCTCGAGAGTTTCTGGCGGACGTGAGCTTGTTATATCGGCCGAGTCGGTTCCAAGGACGGAAATGAAATCCATCTATCATGAATGAATGAAGACTGACAACATCAGATCAAATGTCAAGTACCCTTCTAAGCATTGTTAAGGTCAGATCTCACACAAGTGCATTACTGAACCAGATGTTATTTAACTGTTTTTGGAGTGCAATCACAGCTCTTTATGCACTGCAAAGATGTTAAAAAAGTTAGTGTTGCAGCACAATGTTCTACTTTCAAGAATAGTTCTCAAAATTTAAATGATTTTACCTAAACTGCATTTGTAAAACAGTGTTCTTTCTGGAATGAGGGAGACAGAAAGTATGAAGCTATTTATTACACTAGTTTTATTCTAATGCCATCAGTGAGAATACAATATGTTTCTGTGACAGTAAGAAACTTAGAAAAAAAATGATCTGGCAAAAGGGTTACTCTATCATTTACTTAAATTCCCATTTGGTATGCTGTGGATCTGAACAATGGAAAAAAAATACTCCAAATCCCTGAACTTACTGCTGATAACGGCCATCTAACAGCACTATTTTATATGTCCCCAAGGGAAAGGGTGAGAATAGGGGACACAAGACTATTTTACACATTCTCTGTATCTGTCAAAATAATATGGTGGCCACGTAGTTTGTCAGTTACCACATCATTTCAGCATTTAGGGAAATTGGACAAGCCGTGATTTCCACGCAACAATATAAATCATTAATTTGGCAGAAGCAACATTATTTGTGTTTTGTACTTTGTTAATTTTATTTGTAAGTGGTCTGCTCCAGCCTTTAAATCACAAAATTCTCTATCATCAAAAAATATTAGGTTGATAGGGTGCACCTCCTATACAAACGCAACTTGGTTACCCCCCTCTTACAAACACAATTCACTTATCTACTGGATCTCTCTCTCTATCTAAATTTCTACCTGTATGCCCAAAAATGATTACAAACTATGTGTGTGTGTGTGTGTAGGGGGGCACATAATGGTACTGATAGCCACTTCTGTGGCATAGAGAAAGACATGAGATTAAAGTATGTTAGAGCTGGCAAGGGATGGGGGACGGAATGATGAAACATATGCCTGCCTACTTTTCCTGAAGAGGGGGGTTGGAGATGTTGTATAGGCGGGAGAAGAGAGTGAAGAAGCCAGGGGGTTAGAAAAGCATTTCCACCCTTGGTTCCAAAGTGGGGCCACTGCAAGTAACCATGGTTTAATGTCATTCAACCAGAGGTTTGATGCCTACAAGCTGAAGGAAGCATGCCCAATATCATAAACAACTCAAGCCGCTGAGAGCAGCATTGGCACTCCTAATCCATTTGGTGCTTTATAAACTCATAAACCAGTAAAGGGAGGCTAGCTGGGTATGAAAGGACTAGTTCACTTCAAATACATGTACCTCAGCAAAAGGTGGACTTAGGAAGAAGCCACCTGCTACAACAGATAAATCCACAATCCAGAAACCAGTTCCATCTCCTCCATAACCAAAGGTAAATAAGTGGGCTCTCACCCCAAACTATGTTTATGGGCCAAAAGAAAATACAAACAATTTAGGTAACTTTACATTAAAAGCAGTTAATTCATTACTTTTATAAAATGACTTCTAAATAAATACTTCTCTTTTTGTTCTAGTATTAGAAATGTTATTTCTTTAACGGTCTTACTTAAGTGATAAAGCAAGCAATGGTTTCAGACTGAAAACATAGCGACAGTTCATTTGCAGTAACACTCTAAATTCCAAGCTTCTGTTTTACATAATTTCATGGAGGTGCAGACTACAATGGCGTGTGTGTAAATGCAGGACATGAAGCAGAAATACTTTAGGAGTTGACATCCATGCAGAGCAACAAGACATGGTGTCAAAGTAAAAAGGGAACGGCAGGTGTGGACAGGGACAGGAGAGGAAGTACAATATAGCAAACAGTCAGTTTTCAAGCACTTAAAAGTTATGGACAAGCCACGTTCTAGGATACTAAAAGGTTTGTAAATCAAGCATATGCCGCACATGCCACAGCATACACCTTTTTGCAGCAGAAGAATTTAAATTAAAAAAAAAATCACTCTCTAAATGGGTTTAGGTTTTTTTTCTATTTTTCTTCCAAAAGATGCAATATCCATAACCATACACTGACTGGAGTAGGGGGTTCATTTCTGGGAGATGGTGTACAATTTCAAAATTTTGGCAACAGCTTTGCTGACAAATGGCAAAACTCTACAGTCTTATGTGCTAAAATTAGATAGGAACTGTATGACTGGAGGTTGACATTAGAATTTCCAGTGCAGAAAAGTGTCTCATCCGAGAAATTACTAACCTGAAAACATTTATATGAGTCAGGCTGATGGAGTACCTTAATAGTAAAGCACCCGTTGATGGCCAAAAGCACAGCTTTGTATTGCAGAGGTCTTGTAATCCAAACTGGTCAAGTTCTTTGAACCATCATAGAAATGGTCAAATGAAACCTTGTGGATAAGTTAAATCTAAACTTCAGCAAGGCAAATGACACTTCCCATGGGAGCGAGTTAAAGGATATGGGTGTATAATGCAAAATGGTGCAGTAAAATACAAGTCTAACTAAGTGGTGCCAGATGACAGCAGTTTGGAAGAACTCAGAGAAAAAGGCAGTAAGAAGTGCTGTATCACAGAACTATGAGTTGGGATTGGTCCTGCCAAACTTGTCTGTATCAGATAAAACAGTAGAGTGACATCAGTCCACAGGCACAGCACCAGGGCATTCACATACATTACTGACAACCAGAGTTTTTTGCCTTTCTGCTGCACCTGGGGGGGGGGGGTGTTAAGAAAAGGGTACATCTCAGCTACAGGTGCCCCACCAATAGAGCTGCTGACCAGACTGCAAACCTGATGGAAGGCATCCACATTTAAAGGTGCAGGATTGTCAGGTGGGTTAATCCGCTTGTTTTTCTGATGCTACTACACTGCATGTGTCCCCCCCGGGCACATATTTGGATATGTGCAAGGGAAAGGACAGACAGAGACACAAAAATCTTCAGTTCTTCCTCATTGAGAGTACAGTTTTGTTAAGCAAACTTACCATAATAGTATGATCACCGCTGCAGTAGCCTTAGCTGTATGGGTTACGTCCTGCAAAGGATACAACAGCTGGTCAACTTCCAAAGCTTCAAGGGCACCTTGCAGAATCACTCGGCATTCTCATTAACCAGAGCCTGAGAACTGGCTTTGTCCTGACAAAGTGGAGAATGGCAGCAGTAATCCCCTTGCAAAAAGGGGGTCCATCAACAGACACTGGGAACTACTGACCCATACTCCTATCCAGACTTGTATGCAAGGCTATGGAAAGAATCATCATGGACCTTATTCACAAGGACACAGGCAACCTTCAAACTCTTAACCCAATCCAGTTTGGTTTTGTCAAGGGTAGCTCTTGCTTATTAAACCTAGTGGACTTCTTTGAGAATGTCACCAAAGTCCTGGATGAGGGCAAAACAGTTCAAACCACCTATCTTGATTTAGATAAAGCCTTTGACACAATCCTCCATTCAGGTATCATAGAGAAACTCTCCCATCTGGGAATTAACCCACACATTACCAGATGGGTAGCCAACTGGCTCACTGACAGAAAACACGGTAGCAAAGCTGAAGCATCCACCTCCACCAGTAGACCAGTTAACAGTGGAGTACTACAAGGATCTTTGCTGGGCCCTCTACTGTTTGCAATCTGTTTGTCTGAAGTCCAGGTGAAGGTAGATGGCCTGTGGCTTACCAAGTTTGCAGATGACTGTAAAACTGGTTGAAATCAATGAGTCCTCCAATGATTTTAACATATTACAGAAACGCTAACCACTGTGGGAAAAAAAACAAACCTGGAACCAATCAGTAGGTATCAAAAGATGACCAGTTACCAAACCAAAAATGTTAACTGTACAGACAAGTCTGTTAAAAACACAAGCCCTGTTTAAATCAAGTTCAGTTTAATCCATTCAATAAGCGCTTTCATCCCTTCAAATGGTGGGACTTCATCAGAGTACATAACATTCCTTTAAACACCTTTATAAATACAAAACCCGCGAAGTTACAAAATTTCAATTACTTTCCCCAGATTTAAAGTTAGGAAACAATTGAAAGGTGTAGCCATGGGGTTCCCTATTAAGTAAGGAAACGCTTAATATAGCTAATGCTGTTTAATCTATAGCAAAATGTCGAAACGGCACAATCCCGAAGACACGGAAGAGAGATTTTTTTTTCCCCAGGGAAAAAAATCATTGGGCCATTTCCGGGACTCTGTCATTTCCTCCACTGTGGTGCGATCTCGGAGTTCATAGCCCCCCACTTTATTTTGTGTTTTGTTTTTTTTGCAGACCAGTGATTTTTTTTCCCTGGGGAAAAAAATAGTTGTTCTGTTTGTTCAGAATTTTGTGTTTTTGGGGTTTTTTTTGGGTCGATTATACAGCATTCGCAATTTTAAGCATTCCCTGTTATAATATAGACCCTGTGCCTCCATATTTGTCAATATTATTTTGGCATATTAGGAGCAAAATTGTGTGTTCAACAGTTCCTTTTCTGGGTGCTGGAGCCTTTATTGTCACTTTATATATCATCATTTTTTTGGCATGACACAGATACCAGACTAGCAGAGTTTTTTCATATATCAACAATAGTACAGAGTTTTTAGAATTTTCTAGGACCAAGTCCATGGGCGTTATAAATTATTTGGATTTTCAATTGCTGTCATGGTTGAGTAACTGATGTCGGCTCCAATGTTTACACACGCACGGGCAAGAGCAACAATTACATGTGGATTTATTGTATCAGCTTGACTCAGGCATTGGAGCACTCACTCAGTTGATACAAGTTATGAACCAAAGACTTGATTCTATGATTATTGGCAGTAGTAATTTTCAGTACATTGATTCGCCTATGGTCAATGGAGGCTTGAACCAACATAGTATGACGCTAACTGGTGGATTATTGGGCACGCAACCCCACAATGGTTTGATAAACACCTCTAACACTTGTGACAATGCTCATGATCCAGGTGTTATGGCTGGGTTTTGTCATTGTAGTCAATTGGCTGGATGGTTCAACAACACTACTGTATAGGTAGTGTGTACCATCTTGCATTCTTTTATGGCTTTGATAACTCCATGAAATGTAAGAAATTCTTGAAATATCCTACATTTGAGGTATGGTTATTGCAGTTTACTGAGGAGTAGTTAAAGTCTTTGAAATAGTGTATATTTTTTTTGTAAGTGTGTTCACCGATTACATTAAGGAACCTTACATGGTTATCAGAGGATACAGATGGGGTCCTGTAACATGCTACAAACTGAAAGTGGTCCTGTTTAGTATGATTTGGAGCTCCACAGGTTCCATTTGTGGGTCCCTGGGAATGTCTAGAGGTGATAAGGTCCCCAACAAACATGGAGATGCCACCACAGTTGTCAATAGGTTTTTGGTCATGGAAGGTGCAAGAGTCCGGTATACTTAAGTTTTAAGTAATCACACACAAAATAAAAATTCTCCCTTCCTTAAGGACTCGCTTACCAAAAAAACAATGTAAATCCAAGAAAACAGTAAAGTCCAAACAGGCTGTGCTAATTTTTATCCCATAAAAACAGGTTCCATAAAATATATTCCATAATATATAATATACATAATATTCCATAAAAAGTAACCCGCCAGGGTTGAATACATGTATACCTTTAAGACCAGCCCTTAAGAAGAGGAGGCGAGTGAGATGACTGGTGGTTGTGTTTTTAAATAGACTTCATGAATGCTGTTTCACTGTCTGATGAAGGGTAAATAGACTTCATGAATGCTGTTTCACTGTCTGATGAAGGGTTATCCCTAAAGCGCTCACAGTTTCATGAATGCTGTTTCACTGTCTGATGAAGTGTTATCCCTAAAGCGCTCACAGTTTCATGAATGCTGTTTCACTGTCTGACGAAGGGTTATCCCTAAAGCGCTCACAGTTTTATCACCATTTTTACCAGTTTTTATGGAATAAAAATTAGCACAGCCTGTTTGGACTCAACTGTTTTCTTGGATTTACATAATCAGTCACAGAAGGATGCTCTCTAAATGCAGCAGAGCCTCAGGGTCCAGTATTCAGTTATTTAAACTTCTGACATTGAGCAGAGCCACCTTAATACGATCCTGTTCTTGGATTTGATAAGTTAGTTATGGAGTCTGCCTAAAAAAGCCACTACTGGGGGTAACAAGGAGTTTATCCAGTATGCAGAAGTCTTGGAATGAGAGGTGCACACCACTGCTGGCAAAACAAGTATGAATATCAAGCATCTCATTACATGCGGACACATACCGGAGTCCCACTAGAATGATGCGGACACATAAAGGAGTCCCACTAGAATGATACCCGCTATTTAACCAATTATCTTTTCTTTGTCCCTAGGCAACATTCTTGGAGAAACAAGGATTCCACTGAGGACTAAACTCTTGCCTGCATTTGCGACATTCATGGAGAGCTATGACATGTGTCTGCATATCCCTCTCTGTTTTACATGCAGAGTTATTCAACCCCATATGGACCACCACTGACACGTAATAGTCATACCTGCAAGGTGAAATGTCCTTAAGGCCCTGGGACCTGAAAGATAACAGACCATCAACTTTTCTTTATCCAGCCTACTGGAAGGGAAAACACTGTCCAACTAAGGAGTCACTGATCAGTAAAATGTTTCTATTTGTTTAGTAGTCTTTTTTACTGGATTTGAGGTGATTTAAACCCCAGTTACTTTGTTAGAAGTGTGCCCCAGGATGATGTGGGGTTACATTTTCACTGAGATCTAGTCTTCATGTGTCTAATAGGCTTTGGCAAGATTTTTTCGCAGTCTTAGGGGAAGACATTTTAGTGAGGTGGGAAGTGTATGCTGCTCATATTGTTTCTTATGAGAATGGGGCCTCCATGTTAACTACACAGCTGCACCTCAGACAAACAGAATGCGTCAGACCAAGTAAATGTTAGTTATTTGTGAGCATCAGGCAGTTGATACACTGCTTAAGGATACTAAGTGCAATGAGGCTGGCAACAGAAAGAAGACTGTAGGATACAACTAGTTGTGCTAAGCAGCTATTTAAACACAGAACTACCACCAGCCGCTAGTGGCAATGTAGAGCAATTAAAGGCTAATTCGAGTAAAGTAGCTACTGGCTATCAGACACTTCTTTACAGATCTACTGAAAAATGTGCAGCTCTTTGTGAAACGGCTGCCAAATGTCCTCACTAGAGATATCACTAGGGATATGAAAAGTTAGGTGCTATAGAAACAGATACGTTTCTAGGTGTGTAATAGGCTAATGAGCACTGGAGCCATGATAAGCCTTGCCATGCAACTCAAAAGTATCCCATGTGTTGTTATGCCTTGCAGGTTATTTTAAGGGGTGTATTTAGTTATGGAATGATTTAATCAGTGACATAGGTGTCAGACCAGGTGTGAATTTCCAATTTCCTATCCACTTGTCCAGGTTGTGGTTGAAAAGGGTTAGGAATGGGCTCTGCTTCACATGGATGGGAAGCATATTCCAGAGTATGGGGATTCTTGAGATGCATACCTGTCCCTCTGACATATCCTATTTAACTTGTAAGCAAACTTTAAATCCTTAGGTCTAGAAGTTCTGCTGCTGTTCATTTTGTTGATATGCAAAATGTCCATCAGAGCAGGATCCAAGGGTGCCTTGTATGCCAGGCATAAATCACCTCTCTGCAGTCTGTAGGAAAGAGTATAGACATACGGTTTTGAGGTGATCTGCACAGAACATAGTGTTTATGCCCTGTATTATTTTTGTGAAGAACCTCTGTGGATATTCTAGTTGTTGCATGTGCTTGGTCAAATACATACCAAAGTAGGCATCATAGTCAATTATGGGTCCTGATGTTGGCGGAGTACAGTAGTACGATGACTTCCCTGGACCTAGATGTCATATCCGTATTTATAAGTTCAGTGACACAGTGATTTTCTTACAAGCTCAGACACAAGTAAACTCAGTAGGAATACAAAATGCACTTACCCAAGGTAGGGCTGGTATTTTAGTCAAATACAGTGGAAAACTGTCAGTAGCTTTGCAGGTTAGTCTGTAGCAGCTCATAGCAAAGGAGTGCACCTGAGATGGGGGTGAGCACCCTCACAGGCTGCAGATGGCGGTGAGCACCCTCACAGGCTGCAGATGGCGGCGAGCACCCTCACAGGCTGAAGATGGCGGCGAGCACCCTCACAGGCTGCAGATGGCGGCGAGCACCCTCACAGGCTGCAGATGGGGGCGAGCACCCTCACAGGCTGCAGATGGGGGCGAGCACCCTCACAGGCTGCAGATGGGGGCGAGCACCCTCACAGGCTGCAGATGGGGCGAGCATCCTGTTATGTAAAGCAGAAAACTCTAGAGAACAATGCATTGTAAAAAAGGAGACCGTGTAACCCTTAATTTCTGTTTAGGGAATTTGCATTTATTATTGACTATGCGCCTCTACAATGGCTATAACCGTCATAAAGATTGTAACTCAACATTATCTACACGAGGGCTTCGACCTTCCAGCCTCAATTTTAATGTCTAACATAGTAAACATATATAGTGCATATACATGCGTATTTATATCTAGCTGTACTCCCCCATGTACTCCACTTAATATGTTATTTCTTTTAGTTTGGATTACTATTTTTCATCTATCTGAACTGGATTCTGGAATTGTGCAGCTTGTCTAGAGACCAATATTTTATGCAGATTACGTTGCATTCCAACAGGTGGTCTTGAGGATGGCTTTCTGTAGCAGTTCTAAAGTAAGGGTTTAATCTATTTTTTAATTTTCCATCATGCTCTGATAGTAAAATGTGATGCTGTTATAATAATGTAGCAAATGTTAATTTAACATTTATTAGGCTTTGTTTAAGTTAGTTTAATGTTATTTAGTGTTTTTCTCTTTTAGTTTCAGGCCCAGGTTGCCAGTGTTGCTGTTTTCTAAATGGCTGGCTATGGTTTGTTTATTTATCTTGCTTAATTTACTTTTTTCCATTTAAATTCAGTAGAAATTTAGGTGGATTCAGTTGTATCAGAGTGGCTTGTGTGTGTATTTTAATATTTGAAGCAAGCTTTTTTTTTTTTTGACGGTCATTTAGTTACAGTGATAAATAACATGCAGAGTGACCATATATCTGACAATGTACAGAGTGGTGAACATATAAATGCACACACACACTGTGGCTGATGAGCTTTAGTTATCACAACTATTACCCATGCTTACTGCTCGTGTGCGTGTATTATGCATAGACAAATATATATACATACATACATACATATATATATATATATATATATATATATATATATATATATATATATATATATATATATACACACACACACACACACACACACACACATATATATGTACACATACACACTGCAGCACAGTGACTGTTGAGCCTGGGAAATGAACTGTGGTGGTGTTATATTGCTTATTTGTACTTCAGTTAGTTTTGCTTTTAAAACTGTGTCATGGAAGAAACAAGAACAGAAGAGGCGGGCAAACCAGAGAAAGGTTCTCCATGGCAACCAAGAGGGAGCAGTGTCTCTTGGGATATATCATGGGTATTACTCTCTGGAGCGAATCAGAAGCCTGATTTCTAGGACAAGTGTGTCTTTTGAAGAGGAGGTTCTGGGGAGTTGCGTGAGAAACAAAGACAGTCTGGAAGGGGTCACTGAAAACAAGGAAAGAATGGGAGCTGCTGTTTTGTACACAGAAACTGATGGAATTACCCCTGATTGTGTTGTAAAGAGTATGTTAAAGAAACAAAACAAGTTTTTTAAGAGCCCTGTTTAAGTTACTCACCACGACTGAAAAATCCTGTATATTCAAATACTGAAATTCTTTTGATTATTATACTGAACTTTGGGAAGGAATATAATGGTCCTTCCATAGCTGCTGCTTTTACATTTCTCCCCATTTATGATTTCTTTGAAAACAAACTTCAACTTAAAACTGGAAAGTTGGACCCAGACACGGTAAGCACCATAAGTTCCTTGTGTGTGTGTGTGTGTGTGTGTGTGTGTGTGTGTGTGTGTATATATATGTATATATATATATATATATATATATATATATATATATATATATATATATATATATATGTATGTATACACATACACACGCGTATATATATATATATATATATATATATATATATATATATATATATATATATATATATATATATACACACACACACACGTTTCCTGGAATTCATTAATTTTAATGCCCTGGACCAGCTCGTTCTTACTCCAACTAGAGGTAGAAACATCCACGACCTGGTCATTACTAACATGGGTGTTAGTTACTCTACACCAATAGTCAACTCCTCCCTGGTTAGATCCAACCACAAACTAATCACCTTGGAAATCCACATCCCCCCACCCCCCATGCCCCAACAAAGGTAACCACCATGAAAAACTTTTCCAAAGCTAACTTTGGGCTCCTAAAAACAGAGGTGGCTAACTTCATGGCACCCATGCAAATGGAGAATAGTTGCATGACCGCCGAATCATACACCAATGCACTGTATGAACACATACACAAATGCATGGATCTCACCATACCCAATAGAACCAAGATGCTCTCCTCCAAAAAAAGGAAGCCAATCTGGTGGTCTGCTACCATAAATAAACTCTACAACAAAAGGAGGACAGTGATGCGGAATAAGGTGAAGTCCCAAGACTGGAAAAACTCCCTTATCACCCTCATCAAATCCTCTAAAGTTAGCTATGAAAACAGAATTGCAGCAGGCCATAAAGACAACCACAAGGCCTTCTATAGTTATGTAAAGAATCTCCACGGCAATACCCAGATTTGCTCTGAGGTACTGCACAATGGTACCTCCTATACTGAGCCACCAGATATTGCCAATATATTGGCTGACAGATTCATTGCTAACTTTACCCCCTCTCCCCCACCAAAGGACTAATCACAATACCAGTAGATTTCCAGGCACCCAAGTATTACTACTGCACAGGTTAAAACAGCACTGCCCAAGGCCAAGAGTACAGCTTCTATGGGATCAGCTTCTATGGGATCTGACAATATGCCTGTGTTCTACATGAACTATAGCGTTAACTGGCACCTCTCACCTGTGTGCCCTGTTCAATCACATCCTCACCTCAGGCTTTGTCCCTACTGAATGGCACACTGCTACAGTCATCCCTCTCCAAGAAGAAGGAGTGACTACAGACCCTGGGAACTATCGCCCCATTAGCTTGACGAGTCTGATATGCAAAGTTGTGGAACACATCATCATGGACCGAATAAACAAGGATATAGGGAATTTCCAAACTCTGGATCCCAGTTTCGTTTTGTGAAGGGTAGATCATGCCTGCTCAACCTGGTCAACTTCTTTGAGTCAGTCACCAGAGCTGTGGATGAAGGCACATGTTCATACAGCCTACCTTGATCTGGCCAAAGCCTTTGATGCTATTTCCCACTCAGGAATCATAGAAAAACTCACTAAGCTAGGCATCAACCACTATATCACTAGGTGGGTTGCAAACTGGCTCACAGACAGACCCCACAGTGTGAAAGTAGCTGACTCCAAGTCAGACTGCTGACATGTCATGAGTGGAGTCCCACAGGGTTCAGTCCTGGGTCCTCTCCTGTTTGGTATCTATGTCTCTGAAGTGCAGGCCAACACAAAGGGACTCTGGCTGACAAATTTTGCAGATGATTGCAAGTTGGGAGCTATTATTAACTTCCCAAGTGATGTTGACATCCTACAGAAAGGTCTCACTGAGACCAACAGCTGGTGTCAGAACCATGGCCTTAAGCTCAATGCTAAAAAATGTGTCATCCCCTTTGGGGAAAAACCTGGTTCCCATGAATTAACACATCGATGGTAGTCCACTGAACACAGAAGGAGTTATAAGAGATATGGAACACAGGTTGACAGCAACCTCTCTTTTGACCACCACATTGCCACTGTGGTCAGAAAGTCCCTCTATGTGGCACATCACATTACTAAGAGTTTTGCATCCAGGAAGAAAGAGGTCATTGTCTTCCTCTACTCTTCCCTCATTAGGCCAGTCATCGAGTACAATGCCCCATTTCACATGTACCTCACTAGACACCTGCAACAACTGGAGAGGCCGCAAAAGTACCTCACAAGGAGGATCCTAGTCCTTAAACACTTGTCCTATACAGAGAGACTCAAAAAACTCCAACTATTCTCTGTCTCATATCGCCTACTTAGAGGCGATCTCTGCTTGACTTACAAATTCATGTCTGATCCAGCTCTGTTAGAAATGCTACATCTAAAGAAATCTCAATCCCTTAGCACCACACACTCCAGAGACCTCAACCTCATTACCACAATCAACAGAACAAGCTGGAGGGACATGTTCATAACCTAGAGACTTACCCATGCTATGGAATGGACTTCCCATACATGTCAAATAGAGCACCTCACTGGCCCTCTTCAAGAGAAATCTTGATGAGTGGATGGGAAATAGAAAATTCACCCCGGGGATCACTCCAGTGGCTCTGTTCGACAGAGGCACTGGGAACTAAGGTCAGGTGGCATGATGCCAGGGTAATCCTATGGGCTAGGCGTGTAAAGGCTCTAGGGCCATTAGCCTATTATATACCTATAAAGCTATATAAGTAATCTTGCTTGGTCAACACAAACAGGTATTTGACATGTGCATGAGATTGACAATCCCTGGGTAGGGGAATATTCCCTTTTCCCAAGGACTGTCTGATCTCGGAGTTCGTATAAACAATTAACGGGTTGTATGTATGGAAATTGCAGCAAAAACATTTGTTACTGGTTTAGCCTGCTGCAGATTAATCCCTGGATAATGTGCAGTAAATGTCTATGTTCCTAAGAACAATGATATTATGGGTATCGACACTCTGATCGTTTGATTACTTGCTGTACATCCATATATATTTATATTAGAATACAGTGAATCATGGAAGTCATCAGTCATCAGCCCTGCTGCATAGCATTTGCTTCTCAAGTTGAGTACCAAACTGGGATGTCTTTTGTGAAAAATCTGTGTTCTTTTCCTTGTTGACATGTGCTTTTGCTGGGTAATCTGTTTTTCTCTCATTCCCCAAAGTCATGACACAGGTAAACCAGCAATCATATACTATTTTTAAGAGTGCATACTATGTGTTGGCATGTGTATGCATGTGTGCTAGGCCGGTATCCTGTGCAGGTTCATTTCCTTGCCTTGTACCAGACATGTGTTAGACATTGTTGAATGGGTCATTATTTTATACTGTCAGGTAATGTGCATGTATGATTTTTATATGTATTTTTCTATGCTGCACATTAGAACACACATTACTTCTGCTAACATCAGATATCCTCGAACATAGAAAGTGTGCTTGTACAATACATTCAGTTATAATACAATGATGACTTCCCATCCACATTCCTAGACTATATACATCATTCCTGCCTCTTCCTTCTCACACTTCCAGCATCCTTTCTCCTTTCTGCCTTCATTTAGCAATCAAATGGAGGTTAGATACCATCAATATAGTATTCTCAGACTTTGATCACCTGTTGTGTGTACTTTCTGCATGTGCTTCACTGCCTGAACTGCATTATTGTAGTATCCTGCAACTCCTGCCCATCCATTCTCCCTTTCTCAATTCTCTCTCATTCTCTTTCTTTGACCTTGCTCCTCCTTTCCCATAGTTCTTCATAGATCTGTTTAACTCTCTGCTTCCCTAATTCTTCCCTTTCCTTTCTCATGGCTTCCCTTCCAGTATTTTCTTTTCTCATGTTGCTCTCAGTTTTCTTTTTCCAGAGCTGAGTACCAAGTAGGACCTCCACTGGGCCTTGGTATTCTGTGTTAACTCCTCCATTGCTTCGAATCTTTCCCCACCATCCTCTTCACATCATACAAATCTTCCTCTTCACCTAGCTCACTACTCCAGGTTTCTTTGACTTGGGGACACAGATAAGGAAGACAAACAGAGCACAACCCTACCTCTCCCTTCCTGCTTCTGTTCCAACCTTTACATAAATTCTAGTAAGTGTCACCAGTTTTTTTTATTTTTTTGCTTACCGTCTTACTTCGTCACAAAGTTATTTTGCCAGTCCTGTATTTTCCACAAAATTTCATCCAGTATTCCTGATAATGCCTGCACCTAATCTTGATGTCTAAATTAGTCAGACAGGTCTGTAATTTCCCCACTTCCTCCCTTTCTCCTCCCCCCTTCAGGTATTATGGTCATCCTTGCCCTCCTCCTCAGGTATTATGGTTATCTTTGCCCTCCTCTTCGGGTATTACTGGTTATCCTTGACCCCCCTCTTCAGGTATTATGGTTATCTTTGCCCTCCTCTTCAGGTATTACTGGTTATCCTTGCCCCCCCTTCAGGTATTATGGTTATCCTTGCCCTCCTCAGATTTTAGATGTTTTACCTGACTTCTTGTATTCCTCCTCGAGAACCTCACACCTTTCCTTCCTACCTACTCTGCAGAATTCTAGGGAAATTTGTGTGGCCCCCCAGCTTTCGCTCCCACTTAGACATAGCTTTCCTTATCTCATACCTTGACTACATTCAGTTTATCTTTTTGTTCATTTTGCAGTATATATCAATTTATATTCTTTCCCCAGTTCCACTCTGACACTTCCGTCCCTTCTTGTTGTTTGTAAATACCTTTGCATTATTCTTTAAACAATTGTCAGGGTCCTCCCCTTGTCCCCCATAATGCTCTTGCTGTGCCTGCTTCTTCTCTTATTTCTTGACTAGCCGTTTCCCTTGTGAATTCCCCACTATCCACCTGTAGTCCTCTCCAAAACCATTGTTGAATTTCTTGTTCTGGCACAATTTTATTCAGTTCCATTATTATTGGTTTTTCTCTGATATGCAGAACTTCCCCTCTACTTTCATTTCTATTACTGCCTCCACTACTATCTCTAGTTCTCTCTCCACAGCTGCTTCATCACCCTTCCTTCTTTTTTTTGTGGTGCTCATTAGTTTTCTCCAGGTAATGCTGGGTATGACACTGACAAAGTACCTTGATCAGTTGCAAAATAGCTCGATAAAGTGTAACCCATACACACACACACACACACACACACACACACACACACACACACACACACACACACACACATAAATACATAAGAGAGTCTATCATTTGATCTAAATGCACAATATCTAAACACAAATGATTAAAACAAAAGTGATCCAACAAACACAATCTAAACCTAGCATGACTCAAAAAAACACACACACACATATATATATGTATATAATACCACGAATAGAACCATCACCACCAAAACTGCCAGACTTCCTTTCCCATAAAGAAAGCCAGACACTTCAAATATAAAAATCCATTGAGGCCCAAAAATATTTTAAAATACATGACTAAAATAAATATAAACACTTACAGCAAAAAAGGACAAGCGCTTTTGTGTTTTTACAACCCTTCATCAGATCTCATGAGATACTGATTTTTTGAACTTTAATCATGTCCTGACTTAGGAATGAGGTCCACTCCAGTCAAGGTATATAAAAAGCCTAAGCATTTTGACAAATTAAAAAAGAATCATTATCCTTTGATTCCAGTTCTGTGTTAGATAAACTGACTTTTGATTGCCATTTTTGTTTACCACAAATACTTTGCTTCCCATGTTAATGGCTCACTACTGCTGTCTCATTTTCCATTCTGACTGTATTCATACTGTGACTCCAACGTCTGTGTGTGACTTACTTAATCTGCTTCTCATAGGTTTATAGGTAGGTACTAGGCTATCGGCCCAAGGGCCTAAAGTAAGCCTAGCCAACAAGTTTCCCTGGCTTACGCCACCCAAGAAAGTTATTTTCCTGTGCCCCTGTCGAGCAGAGCCACAGAAGTCACCACCGGGGTGTATTTCCTATTTCCCATCCACTCATCAAGATTTTTCTTGAAGAGTGCTAATGAGGAACTTTGCTTGACAGAGATGGGTAGCTTGTTCCAGAGTATGGGAAGTCTCTGGGACAGGAATCTATCCCTCCAGCATGTCCTGTTTATTGTGCTGACAGGGTTTAGGTCCCTAGAGTGTGTAACTCGGAGGGATTGGGATTTCTTTAGGTGTGGCATGTCCAACAGCTCTGGGTTTGATATAAGTTTATATGTTGGACAGAGATCATCCCAGAGTAGGCGATATGCTACGGAGTAAAGCTGGAGTTTTTTTGAGACGGTCAGTGTATGGCATCTGATGAGGCAGTAATCCTCTTTGTGAGGTACTTCTGTGGCCTTTCCAGCTGCTGCATATGTCTTGTGAAGTACATTCCAAAAGGGGTGTTGTACTCTATAATGGGTCTAATGAGTGTTGAGTAGAGCGGAACAATGATCTCTTTTTTCCAGGATGAGAACCATTTTGTGATGAGGTGTGCCACGTAGAAGGATTTCCTGACTACTGTGGTGATGTGATCAAAGGAGAGACTCTGTCCACCTGGGTCCCAAGGTCTCTTATCACACATTCAGTGTTAAGTAGACTGCCGCCTATGTGGTAGTTCATGGGTACAGAGTTTTTACCAAAGGGGATGACAATGCACTTTTTGGCATTGAGCTTGAGGCCATGGCTCTGACACCAGGCGTCTGTCTCAGTGAGGCCCTTCTGTAGGATGTCCACATCATTTGGGGACTCAGCTATGGCTCCTAGTTTGCAGTCATCTGCGAACTTCATTAGCCAAAGGACTTCTGTGTTAGCCTGTACTTCAGAGAAGTAGATACCAAACAGGAGAGGTCCCAGGACTGAACCCTGTGGTACTATTCCACTTGTTACTGGTTTGAAGTCAGATTTGGAGTCTGTAACTTTTACAGTGTGGGTTCTGTCAGTAAGCCAGTTGGCCACCCATCTTGTGACATAGGGATTTATATGTAGTTTAATGAGTTTAGCTATATATTCCAGAATGGGGGATAGTGTTGAAAGCCTTGGCGAGGTCAAGATAGGCTGTGTGAACCACCTTACCCTCGTCTACGGCTTTGATGACTGTCTCAAAGAAGTCGATCAGGTTCAGGAGGCATGATCTGCCTTTCACAAACCCGAACTAGGTAGGGTCCAGAGTTTAGAGGTTACCAATGTCTGTTTATGAGTTCCATGATGATACGTTCCATGGCCTTACAGACCAGGCTCATCAGGCTAATAGAGCATTAGTTCTTGGGATCAGTGGTGGCTCCCCCTTTGTGGAGTGGGATAACTGTTGCTGTGCACCATTCAGTGGACAAAAAGCCTGACGTGAGGCTATGATTGAATATGGTGCTTAGGTGGGGAGCCAGTTTGTTCTAAAGTTCGTGTAAAACGCAGCCTGGGATGTTGTCCAGTCCCATGGATACTGTGTTTTTGGCTTTAGCGTGTGCAGCTTTTACCTGCATAGTTGTGAATACAGGGACTCTGCATTCTTCCTGTATAGATATGGGCCCGTTAGGGGGTGAGAGGGGGTAAAGTTAGCACTGAACCTATCTGCCAGGATGCTGGCAACATCAGTTGGTTCTGTAATTTTTGTGCCGTAACTAAGAGCAGATCTGGGTGTTGCCATTGAAATTCTTGACATAGCTATAGAATGCTTTGTGGTTGTCCCTAAAATCAGTGGTGATTTAGTTTTCATAGCTAGCATTGGAGGATCTTGTAAGGGATCTCAGCTTCTTACTGAGGCTGACCAGGGAGCTCCTCCACTCATGGGATTTTACTCTCTTTTGCATTAGTTTCTTCCTTCTGTTGTAGAGTTTGCTTATGGCAGGGGATAACCAGATTGGCTTCCTTTTTTGGAGGATAGCATCTTGGTTCTGTTTGGTATAGCACGATCCATGCACTTGTGTAAGTGCTTATAGAGTGCATTTGTGTAGGATTCAGCAGTTGTAACAACTGTATTGTCCATCTGCATGGTTATTATGAAGTTCACTACATCTGTCTTAAGAAGCAGGAAATTGGCTTTGGAGAATTTTTTTACCATGGTTTCCTTAATGGGGGTTGGGGACAGGATGTGGATATCTAGGGTGATTAGCTTATGGTTGGATCTGACCAACGAGGAGTTGACTTCAGGTGTGGAACACTGGTCACGCATGTTGGTAATGACTAGGTCTAGGATATTGTTGCCCCTGGTGGGGGCGTGGATAAGTTGATCCAGGTAATTGGAATTTATGAATTCCAGAAAGCATTGAGCAAAGGAGTTAGTACATGAGTAGTTTTCCCAGTTAATGGTGGGGTAGTTGAAATCGCCCATTATTAGGGTGTTTGGTTGAATCCTAACATTTTCCAGTATATCAAGAAAAGAGGAGTGGGAATCCTGGGGCATGGCGGGGAATCTGTAGCAAGCTACAACTTGGATTGCAGTTTTGCCCAGAGTCAGTTGCACTCAGATGCATTATGCTGAGCAACTAGCCTGGAGGTGTGGATATCCTTAATGAATATGGACATACCTCCGCCTTTGGTGTTCTGGGTCAGGTTAGATGGCTGAAAAGTGTGGTATGAGTTATAGCCTGGTAATGCAGGATTGCTCTCCGGACCCTTGAACCAGATCTCAGTCACTGCACAGATATCGATGCTCTCCATTTTAAGGAGTGCCTCGAGGGAGTGCATTTTGAGATTTAGACTTCTAGCATTGTGTAGCATTACCCTCAGTTTTTGCTTGCGTGTTCCTGTTACAGTGGTGAATTTGTCATTTGAACCTTACCTAAAAAGGAACTATAGGGGCAGCAAGAGCCTTAGTCAGTATCCGGAATCCCAGGGGTGACAGGTGCAGGCCAACTCTGGCAAAGCATTGTGGTCTGTTGACCATGTCATCCCAGACAGATACTGGATCCCCTTAGAATGACACCAGAAACTTAGCCAATTGTTGAAGTCAATAATTTTGTCCTTGTACTGCGGTATCATTCTGGGCAATGGCAGGATACTACTCAGGGCTAGGGTCATACCTGCCTGGGCTACAAGATCAGAGAGCTCTTCCAGGTCTCTTTTCATGTAGTCCATGGAGGTACGTCTCAGGTCATTCATACCAACATGGACAATGACAGACTCATATTTGTACTTGTTGTGGAGTGACCTGAGTGTGTGGGTTATGTGGCAGATCCTGGCACCCAAAAGGCAGTTGACAGTAACCTTCTCCTTGTTTAGCCTGGTGAGTGGGATATCAGTGTGCCTGACTATAGAGTCACCTATGACTAATGTGTTGGGTACATTGTTTTGCCTTATGGGCTGTGGTTGAGTGGTACACTGAGTCTGTGGGCTATGTGTCATTTGGATTGTGTTGGGGCGGGGGGTGAAGGTTGCTTGCGTTTCTGCTTTGGAGGTCTCTGTTGCTTGAGCAGATTATTATTGAGAGCCTCCACGAATGTTTTTGTGTTTCTATGTGTGGATTTTGGTGGTGTAGGTTTAGTGGGACTATGTGATGAATGTGGTGGGGTGCAAGTGTTTACCTTCTCCTCTTGACTGTCAAGTTCAGTCTTGGTTGGAGAGAGCTTTACCTCCAGTTTGGCTAGATACGTGCATCTCTCACAGGCTATGGTGTTGGGTGGTAGGAGGAGAGGGTTGTCTGTGTACATGAGGCAATTGCTATATTGCCCCAAGATGCCCAGATTCATCAGATAGACAGGAGAGAACACTGGGAGCTGAGCCTTGGACATGCCTGAATAAAAAACTATGTTCTTGCAAACAAGTGAGGAAAGTGAGTACAAGAGCTGCTTTTCGCTAAGCAAGTGAGGAAAGTAAGTACAAAAACTCTATTATCACAGTTACTGCAGGTTACCAGACATCCAATATTGAACTTTTTTTTTTTTTTTTATAACTATGAACAGCACAGGAAAATACTTTTTTTGGGTGGCGAAAGCCAGGGTATCTTTTTGGCTAGGCTTATATAGGCCCTACTAGGGCCAATAGCCTAGTACCTACCTATGAACCTATGAATGAACAAAAACTGAACAGTCACTACACCTTAACATACAGCTACGAGCTTTTCTCCTTTGCCTCCACTGTAAATGGATTCTTCCTTACTGAAATTTTCCAGTCAATAAAAATAAAATAAATCAGGCAATTTAGAAACCTTTCAGTGCAAGGTCTGCACTGATCAACATTTACAGTCAACATTTGCTAATTATACCAAGAACTATTTAAAGTCGTGTTCACACTCTGTTAACTTGAACCGAGTTGCAGTCCTGCAGCTAGTTAACACTATTTACTTTAAATTAACTTCAGTATGCTTCTCACAATGTTTGGAAGCTATCCAGTACAGTGACGCATTCAGTTAATTGTTTGACAAGGAAGGACACACACAGACTGAATTCCTGTAATTCTGATTCTCAGTACACATTACCTAATGCAAATGTAACACTTGTGACTGTGGACAGAGGTAACATCAGTTTCATATTCAGTTGGAATGTATGCTTTAATGGTGGTGCTTATTTCACGCACTCATCTTGTTTTCCGCTCATTCAAGAGACGAGCAGAATTTTATTATTATTAAGACTTTTATTTATTTACTGACATTGGTTTACCAGGGAAGTCTGACTGGATAATAAATACTCATTTTCAGCAGAGGCCCAATGAAATATGACAATCAGTATATAAAAAGTATTACAAGTATAGTCAACTATTATGCTATGAAATAATCAAAAGAAAGATGATACACATCCCTCCTAAAAATGGGGAGCGGGCAAGTATTGAAAGGGTATAGATACAGTGGATATAAAAAGTGTGCACACCCCTGTTAAAATGCCCAGTTTTTGTGATATAAAAAAATGAGACCACAATAAATCATTTCAAAACTTTTCTCACCTTTAATGTGACCTATAACCTGTACAATTCAATTGAAAAACAAATCCGTTTGGGGGAAAAATATAAAAAATAAACGTACAATAAGCTGGTTGCTTAAGTGTGCACACCCTTAACAAATACTTTGTTGAAACACCTTTTGATTTAATTACAACATTCAGTCTTCTTGGGTACACACCTACCATCAATTAAAGGGACTGTGATTAATCCCAAATAAAGTTCAGCTGTCTTAGTAGGATTTTCCTCACATTTACTCAGTTGTCTGCTACTCCAAAAGCCATGATTCGTAGAGAGCTTACAAAGCATCAAAGGGATCTCATTGTTTAAAGGCATCAGTCAGAAGAAGGGTACAAAAAATTTCCACGGCATTGGATATACCATAGAACACAGTGAAGACAGTCATCAAAAAGTGGAGAAAATATGGGACAACAGTGATGTTGCAAATAACTAGACGTTCCTCCAAAATTGATGAAAAGACAACACAAAAACTGGTCAGGGAGGCTGCCAAGAGACCTAGAGCAACATTTAAGGACCTGCAAGAATTTCTGGCCAGTATTGGTTGTGTACTACATCATGTGACAACAATCACCCGTATTCTCTATATGTCTGGACTATGGGGTAGGGTTGCCAGATGGAAGTCTTTTCTTACAGAGAAGACCATACAGGCCCAGCTAAAATTTGCAAAAACAATACATAGTCTCCCAAAAGCATGTGGGAAAATGTGTTATGGTCTGATGAGACCAACGTTGAACTATTTGGCCCCAATTCCAAAATTTACATTTGGAGCAAAAACAATACTTCGCATCACCAAAAGAACACTATCCTCGCGGTGAAGCATGGTGGTGGCAGTATCATGCTTTGGGGTTGCTTTTCTTCAGCTGGAACTGGGGCTTTAGTCAAGGTGGAGGAAATTATGAACAGTTCCAAATACCGGCCACTTTTGGCCCAAAACCTTCAAGCGTCTGCTAGAAAGCTGAAGATGAAGAGGAATTTCACCTTTCAACACGAATGACCCCAAGCATATATCCAAATCAACAAAAGAATGGCTTTACCAGAAGAAAATTAAAGTTTTGTAATGGAAACCAAAAAAAAAAAAACGGAAACTGATATGGACAAGAACGGAGTACAATACTGTATAAAATACTGAGTTTAATTAACCATTTTAGCGCTTTCATCTCCTTAGAGACTTCATCAGAAATAAAACCAGAACATTGTTCAATTTACATTTAAATACTGAAAGTCCTATGACATCACAATTAATCAATTTAAAATGACAGTGACACACAAAAAATTCCTTTGAATAACTGACACAATTCAATTATATAAAACAGCCTTGGAACAATTTTATAAACTGTTTTCATATATACATATATATATATATATATATATATATATATATATATATATATATATATAAATTCTCTATATATAAAATTTATCACCTTTCAACACGACAATGACCCCAAGCATATATCCAAATCAACAAAAGAATGGCTTTACCAGAAGAAAATTAAAGTTTTGTAATGGCTTAGCTAGAGCCCAGACCTAAATCCAATAGAAAATCTGTGGGGTGACATGAAGAGGGCTGTGCATAAGAGATGCCCTCGCAATCTGACAGATTTGGAGCACTTTTGCAAGGAAGAGTGGGCAAACATTGCCAAGTCAAGATGTGCCATGTTGACAGACTCCTACCCAAGAAGGCTGAATGCTGTAATTAAATCAAAAGGTGCTTCAACAAAGTATTAGTTTAAGGGTGTGCACACTTATGCAACCAGCTCGTTGAACATTTACTTTTTCGATTTTTCCCCCTAACGGATTTGTTTTTCAATTGAATTGTACAGGTTATAGGTCACATTAAAGGTGGGAAAAGTTTTGAAATGATTTATTGTGGTCTCATTTTTTTTACATCACAAAAACCTGGAATTTTAACAAAGGTGTGCAAACTTTTTATATCCACCGTAGATAGTACAATAAAAGGTTAATAAGAATATAAAGTATTTCTTGATGTATATATGTCTCCTTACTTGGACAACAAGACCCATTTAAGATTCATTTACTACCCATTTCCTAACTATGAAGGAGCAAAGACAGTGAAAAGATCTCCACTTACAATCACCAATACTCACTGTGGGTTGTATATATTTTTTTCCTGTTCTTCCCTATACACAATAATACAGTTTTCAGGCAAAGGCAGACACAGACCTGAACATATACAAAGCACACTGTTGTGAATAAAAAAAAAAAAAAACTAAGTCCATTCCACACATATACAGAAGCCTGTAATATCCTCCAGGTACCCCCTAATGACCACTGTGGAAGGAATGCAGCTTGCATTCCCCTTTCCACAGAAACGTACATGGAAGCACACCTCTCCACTTCTACATCAGACTTGTGGTACACAGGATATGCTGTCCACTTCTACATCAGACTTGTGGCACACAGGATATTTCCATTAGCCAATCACACACTGGTAGTACTTAAGTCATGGAAAGCACAGCAGATCAATGTTTAAGGATTCTGCATCACAGCTCTACAGGCTGAGGTTCAGTCCTGATCTCTGGTTACACTGTAGATTTAGTGTGTTCTTCTTATGTCTGTATATGTTTTCTGTAGGCACTTGTCTTTCCTTCCAAAAGCATAGCAGCTGTCTGGCTATTCTAGACTGGCCACATAAACTGCATTCGTCCTTAATTTTGATGCCTAGATCATACCTGAAAAGGGTCCACAAAGAATTAGTTCAGTTTATTGAACAAAGAAAAATGTTTACTCAGAATAAAGTACTGAGTGGTGCCAAGCATTCATACATGTACATTCTTAATAAAGGCACCATCTTAAATGCAGACAGCATAGCCACATGAGGATACACACCAAAACAGCAAACTGTTGACAGCAGCACAAATGCTTTCAGTGGCAAAACTTAACAGTTTTACAGATGCCATCAGTTGTCTTTTACCTTTATCCCTCTGCTGCAACTGCAACCCTTCCTACTGACAAACAAACCAGGCCTTACAAAGGGAATGTTAATCAGTGTAATCTACAATTCTTCTACTGAGCTGTAACAGTAACTACAAATTATACCCAACTAATGTAAACTGTGGAAATAAAACAATTGACATTGTTTACAGAAAGCCATGAAGAAGAAAGGTAGAGGAGGAAAGATACAATGGCTAGAATTTCTCATTCAAAGGAAAACTGTGTGGTGAATACCCTCAAGTAATCACAGCATCATTCTCACCCCTGAAAAGAAAAAATATATGGTGGTGGATTGCAAAGACAGACTACCTTGCAGAGATGGCCTTCCAAATACAGCCCTATATCTGAATTAAACCTCTAACTTGCAATATTTCGTAAATACAAGAATACAAGTCGAAATGGCTGCATCAAATAATCTTTGCATAGCGATATTACTGAAAAAAGTAGGGTTCCCTATTACATCCTTGAAGATGCACTTACCCGAATACGTAAATGCCAACACGTCTCCATCGAACTGCGTAAACATCGATCGTCCTGAAGAGCGAAATCCAAAACGTCGAATCGTCATGGTTGGCCCTTCTGTGGAATAGCTCCGTAAGGTAAGTGTGTGATAATTATGGACCTTAGGGTTAGGGTGCGGGTTAAAGTAAGTGCATAGATGGTGGTATATGCAAGATGTAGTGTAGGGTTAGAAGTAGGGTTTAGTTTAGGGTTAGAAGAAGGGTTTTGGTTACTGTATGTATGTGTTTGTTTAGTTTGTTTGGGTAGGTAGTATGTAGCAGGCGGTGGGGTGGGACAAGTATGACGGTTCGAGCTTTTGAATTTCACGGTTTAGGGCGTTCGGTGTATTCGCAGAATATGTGTCGGCGTTTTTGTATTCGGTTATTAGGGCTTTCGAGCTTGCAATATAGACCCAAAAAGTAGTAGTAGTAACTGCTGTAGTGAACTCAATTTAAATAATCCCTAGCAGGGTCTTGCCAAATGTATAACAGAATGCAATAAGTCAAAATCATAATGAATTGTGATGTTAATATTTGCTAACACACTGTCAAATATGAACTTCCAATTTCTATAGTTGAACACCTTTTATCTGCACTGCAGTGTAAAAAAAAAATATTTAACACCAATGTATCCTTAAAAACATACCTCTCAACTGTACAGATTTTCGCACAGAAGGCATTCCAGCAGAGAACTGAACCAAAGAACCTCTTGCTGTGAGGCAACAACGCTAACCGCTGCACCACCGCGGCCATTAACCAAAATAATGCAAGCCATGACTTGTAACTGTACATCTGCTTCAAGACTGTAGACTCCCTCATTCCACCTCACCTTAGTGAATTATATTGCATGGTGTTTGGTTACATTACAACAGTGAAAAGTCTCAGTCAGATATTAGAGTATTCAACACACCACATAAAAAGGTATGGGCAGAGATACATGTGTAATGAACAAAAAAGTAAAGCTTTGCTCACCGATGCTGATGTATTTTAACAATGCTGTTAAGACTAGATATTTCAAATGACTGCATAAACCACAAATAGCAGCCAAACACAGTAAGTGTGATCCAGGTTCTCATGCTTTCACGGTAAGACTTCGTCAAACCAAGGAAGAGTGTATATGTCAGAAAGTATTTTTATCATAAGCATACCAACATAAAATGTACTGCACTGAAAGGAAGTGACCATTCATTAACCAGCTTCCATTCACTCACTTAAAATAACAAATAACTGGCTTAAAATGTTATTGTTTTACGGTGGATTTGATTCAAATGCTTATATTCATTGGCCCAAGATTTAGCCTAATCCTACAAAAATAATATTAAAGAGATAATGTTTCAATTAATCTGCATAAAGAGTTGTAAAATTCCCTTCCTCAAATATTTTCTCAAAAGTTATATATTTTTGGGGAGCACACCATAAAACATCACTTTAATAAATTAAGATAATACTTATTAAAATGACTAATGTGCCTGTATGCTAAACCAACAAAACTAGGTTTTAAACAAAACAACATACAAAGGGATTTTTAAATTATTTGGTATGGATTCAACTTTTCAGCTTAAATATTAGACTTATGAACTACTAAGTTATACAAAACTATTTTTTTTTTGTTTTACTATTGCCACACAAACCAAAGTTCATTGAAGACCTGATTATTGCCTTTACGATGAGTAGATTTTAGAAATGTTCATACTTCTGTAAATCAGTACCAACCTAACAAGACAATGAATAGCAAATTCACAAATATATCTTTGTCAAAAATGCATGTGTTCCATGCTATATTAAGATAACTGGTAATCTGCAATGGAATGTTAACATGCAGGCATTACAGCTATGTTGTTCATGAACAGCTGTGCATTACTGGTCAGAACAGCACTATTTACGAATTCTGTAACATGCTCTCTAATTCCTTAGCAGGTGTCAGAGCTGCCATACATGTACACCAGTCACAGGAGCACAATGCAGCAATCACGAACATGCCACTTACTGAAAACATCGTTTTGTACAAACAAATGACTCTGCTTATGTTGCATCATCCATCTTGGCGTGCCATCAATTTTAAACCAAGGTTAGTGTATATTAAAGAGAAACTGAGGGATGCAACAAGAAATACTTTGTTCTTAGGTAAATAGGTACAAATGACTTCATCACTACCAAAATATACCAATGTTGATGCATTTTTGTCCTAGAAAAATCATCTCAGTCTTGTGTAATTACAAATAGCTGGTGGTTGGATGATGTTATATAAAGAAATTATACCCCTTGAAAGCAAAGCTCTGTCAGGGGATTTTGGTTTCTGAGGTAAAAAAGAACACAGCATTGCTTTACTAGAGCATCAGCTGGAATTAGCAGCTGAGAAGGCAGAGGAAGTCAATAACAGGCAAACACAAATGCCAAAAGAAAAGTCTCAGTTTGAATATCCACTGAATGAAGACACACACATTACACTCGGTGATAAGTGTATGCCAGGTGCTTAGTCCTTTCTTCTATTCTTATTCATACCCTGGTGGTATAAGCCTTTCCCAGGTCCGACATCTATTTAATCACCATAATAAGTAACCTTTGGACAACACAATTTTGTAGTATATACTGCTGCTGCTGCTGCTGATTCAAGGTCAACAGTCAGTTATTTGTGCAAATGTGCTGGGGTATGCTTCAAATTTACAAAATAGCACAGAAAAGGTGAGATTCATATAGGACATTTACGCTAATGTGAAATGCCTTAAGTACAATGAGATGCAAGCAATAAATTTTGTAAAATGGTGTATTCTAATGAAGTGATCTTATGATTTATAGCGCAATAGCTGCATGGTATGCTCATCCATTGCTGAAAGTTATGTTTTGTCTTTGATACAAGAGTTGCAATCCACGAACTTGGCCCCATCTTTCTTCCACCTTGGTGGTTTGATATATTGCTGTGTGTGTGTGATGGTCGATTTGTTGGACAAGTAACTCACTGCCCTGTGAAAGTTTGCTAATGTGAGCATTCAGTGAATGGCCGCTAGCTGATTTTTGTTCGATGAACAACCTTTCGCTAAAGTTAGTTTTCAACGAACTGATATAGGCCCAAATGCACTATTATCACTGTAAAGAATAGTTCTTACTGATATTGGTATTTGTACAGTTTTAACAAAATACTTACATTTGTTTATCTTATGCTTTTTAAGTTAAGTTTTCAGAAAATGCTCTGGAATGTAAGATGTGTGTAGACTGCTGCAGGTGTGACATTCCACACCACACAGGAGTTAATGCATTAAGACTTCTCCCGATACTGAGAGCTGTGTGCAGATGGACAATACCACATGCTTCAGAACAATATGCTGAAGACTGCTGTTCCAACAAATACTGTACAGTACCACTTCTGCTACCTCTTACTTCATGCCACCTTGCTGTTTTACTACACTCACCTTTACTTTTTATCTCCACAATACCCCCCTCCTGTTTTTAATATTTTCTGTAATTTAAATATCCTGTAATTAAAAAGCAATGCAAAGCTTTCCAAGGTGCTTCAGCAAAGACTCTTCCTATTTCCAAATTGGAAATTCCTATAAACCTATACATCTATTTATATAAAAGCAAACCTAGTTTTTGGTGGGACGTGAATCCTCAGTAGAGGGACAGGGAATTTTTTTTAAAAATAACTATGTTTTAACCCAGGGTGAAATGTCTTGCTGAACCACCCATGAAGACCACATTTCCATCAGAGACCTGAGCAGGAACAGAAGTGCCCTATACCTGTACTCAGTGCACATCATGCAAGCCACAAAGCACATACACCATGTCCACTATGCTATCTAGAGCAAGTGTCTATGCCTGGATCACGGAAATGCAAATCCACTAAATTAAGCTAAATGTTTTACCAAGATCAGGGTTTGATATATAGCCATGGTGGTGCTGTGAATTACCCAATCTCTCCCTTATGGTGGGAATGTACACGTCAGAGGCCGATGAGGCTGAGAACCCATGGGAAACATGGGGGGGGGGGGGTCAATGATTCAGGAAAATACTTTGCACTGCTGAAGTTGATGATTTATTTTGCACCTCTACAGGGTCCACTGATATTGGTGATGTGAGTGAGCCCTCCATGGCAGTGTTGCAGACAGTGCTACTGTATCATCAGACTGTGTCATGTGCACATTACCATCACTGTCAGCATAGGAGATCTGCTGCCACCAGGCATGTGCCATCCCCATTGTGGTGGTCTCCCCACCAGTACAACCTGTGAATTATCTCCCTTATAATAAGCACACCAGTAGACAACTCTACAAGTCTACAGCATAAGGACAGCTGCACGTCAGAAGTATCCAAGGAGGTTCCTTGGTGATCAGTCCCATCAGACACAGTTATACAGACATTTACTGGGTAGTAGTAATCTGGTGCATTCACTGTTGACACGTGTTTGTGTGTGTGGGGGTGTCATTGCTAGTCCAACCACCACATTCAGGCCACCCCATGAGTTTGAGGGTGAACACTCCCCCAGACCAGCAGAAACTCCTCCCCATCTCTTTAAACTACTTTGCACAGTCTTCATGTCCCTTGTTCTAGGTGCTAAGTGTCCATGTTTTGTACCACTACAAAAACTGAAAATGAGCATGCCATGCCACTGGGCTGTGACCCTCCTCAAACATACCGCATGTGCTGGTTACACTAGTGAGGAACTTCACTGTTTGTTTTTCCTTTTTGATTTTTTTCCTTGCCTTTTCCGGAGAGGAATTGTGCAATTGTGCAATGTCCTGTACTTCACTGATTTTTTATCTGTAACCATTCTTGAGCAATACAGCGTCACACTTCATATCATGCTGTTAAGTGCCTCATAGTGTCATGGTTATGCTTATGAATCAAATGTGTGCCACTGTCTATGAATCACTCTCAGAAACCAATGTGTTACCCAGCCTAGCTGGCACTATCTATGCTCAGTATGAGTCTATGTAAGTTCATAGGTTGGTACTAGGCTATCGGCCCTAGGGCCTATACAAGCCTAGCCATAATTCCCTGGATATTTCTTCCCACAATATTTACTTCCCTGGACCCCTGTCTAGCAGGGCGACTGACATGATCCCCAAGGTGAATTTCCTATCTCCCATCCAATCATCAAGGTTCCTTTTGAAGAGGGCCAAGGAGGCACTCTGCTTGACATGTATGGGCAGTCTATTCCAGAGTATGGGGAGTCTCTGGGTCAGGAACCTATCCCTTCAGCATGTTTTGTTCATTGTGATGACAAGGTTTAGATCCCTGGAGCGTGTGGCTCTGAGGGATTGGGATTTCTTTAAGTGGAGCATGTCCAACAGCTCAGGGTTTGACATGGCCTTGTATGTTAAGCAGAGATCACCTCTGAGTAGACGATATGCCACAGAGTATAGCTGGAGTATTTTTAGATGGTCAGTATAGGGCATCTGCTTTAGGCCTGTGATTCTTTTAGTGAGGTTTCTTTTAGTGAGGTATTTCTGCAGCCATTCCAGCTGTTGCAGATGTCTTGTAAGGTACATACCAAATGGGGTGTTGTTCATGAATACTATGCCGCTGCACACAAGCTTGTATAATGAGCAGTTGGGATACACAACAATCTGCATCTTTGTTGTCTGAACATGTATCTGTGTGCATGGGATTATAATTCTGTTCTTATAGTCAACCTGAGGAGCGGTCGTGGCTTCCTTGGGTGCTGTGAACTGCAGGACTTCTCTCTTATTATGTTAGGGAAAGCAAGAGTTTCTTGTTATTTCTGCACAGGGATTTTTTTCTGAGCACCTGCTAGGGAACTACTATTGCTTCCATGCAAGCTGTATGCTTGCTATGAACTTACCAGGATAGTGAGTGACATCAATGGCATCACATTCTGGAACGTACCAACAGCATCAGTACAACCTGCAGTGATACCACCATGTCGTGCTTCAACAGCAGGACACAAGGGTTATAAAAGTCAGGTGCGCATGTACTGCAAGCATTTTTATTATCATTGTATTATCGGATTTACCTGTTTACTGAGGTGTGACTGTTTTCTTTTGCAGCAGTTGAGCAGGATAACATGAAGCAGGATGTCATAGGAGGTACGTGCATCATGCCAAGTATAGAACTCCACTGCATAACTGCCATTGAGCATGTGCTGTGTGTATAATGTCTTCTCTTTTCTTTTTAAACACCCTTTATTAAATTGCCAATTAAGACATAGGCAAAAATACATTGGTCTACTTACGTACATTATATAATGCTTACATTTTCTTTCCTTGTAAACATCAGTCCAACATTACAGAAATTGTTAAATTCCTGCCTTCCCTTAAATCTTACTCCTCCTCCTCCTCCTGAATATTAATCTGTATGTGTTGCTCTCAGAACTTTCATTTATTTCTATGTAATTTTCTCCTTCCCCTTTCTAAAGGTTCCTTTTCCTGTTTGCTTTTTTTTATCTCTGTTACAATATTATAATACTTCAAATACAGTTAGTTTAGACTTTGATTTCCATTTTCTAGTAAATACTTTTTTGGCAGCCACCAGAATTAAACTTAATAAGGCCTTACTGTGTGTCTAGGTGAATTCACATCCTGTATCCCAGCTCAAAAGAATCACTTCTTTAGTTACAGCCATTCGCTCACCCAATAATTCTGACAGACTGCTCTGTACAGAATTTTTTAAATCTGCAAAATCATTACACTCCCAAAACATATGTTCCCTTTTATCTTTCTTCCCCATCAGACCTTCAACATTTATTATCTACCTGAGGAAATATTTTTTGAAGTCTACCTGGAGTATAAAATACCCATGCAACCACTTCCAAGCAAAGATCCTAAACCTTGTGGATTTCGTTGCATACTTGGGAGGCATACAAATGCCCTCCCGTTGTTCTTTTCTAAATTGCTTTTCCAGTCTCATCTTTTCTAACCTTCTCCGATTGATTCTTGTAGTTATCGTGCAATATTTTATATGCTCTACTAATGATCCCTTTCTAAGCAATAGCTTCTGTTCTAGATTTGACTAAAATCTCTGCCAAAGCACATCTTGCACCTAAGATTTCCCTGTCCCTCTCTCTTTGCCTATACTCTTATCAATCCCTGGTAGGGAAGGCAGTCTCTAACCTGCAGTCCAAACATCCTCTTGGCCTCATCCCACTCTATTAGTTTTCCCTTTCAAATTATTCGCTCCCAGTGCCTTGATTCCTTTGCCAGTTTTCTCCAATAAATTCCAGCCCCCTCTTGCCTATTTTCTGTACACCTACTTGCAGTCCTCCCTAAAGGTGATGGCAAAATCTCCTTTCTCCATTCTTGTATTGGATTAGTTCTTAGAATATTTGTGCTGCTTTATGAATATAACATTCTATATGGCTGTTATTATTCTCCTTAAAGATCTGCATCCAAAATCCTACTCTCTCTACTTCTTGAACTTACCCCCCCGATTCATCATCATCCCTTTCCATTTTGGATTACAACCTTCAGCTTGTGTTATGTATATTAACCTTAACTGTGTAGCTATACAACATTCATTCAAACCTTGTCTACTGGAAATGTGAACTTATCCTACTTAACTCTCTCCCTCTTCCACTACCAGATAAATTCCTTCAACTCTTTATTAATTACTGTCCATGACTTCTCTGGATGATAAAAATATTTCTGACCTGTTCATAAAACTAAAGGGACTAAGCATTTCACTGCTTATATCTTACTAGCTGCATCCATAAAGAGAGCTTCCAGTTTCCCAGTTTTTGTATTATCTTTTGTTTAGTCTCTTCCCTCATATTTTAGGTGCCATAACAGACTCATGTTTAACCCATACTCCTAAATGTTTCATTTTATTGGGCCCCATAAATATTGGGTATTGCTGAACCATTTCATCTGCAGGTGCACAATGTCCAGCTATAGCTTTTGTCTTCATTAATTTTATATGCTGAAAAAATATCTCAGAATGTTTCGCAACACTGAGATGGCCTTTTCTGGTTTGATCAGGTACAAAATAATATCATCTGCAAAGAAAGCCAGCTTTTCTTAATTTACCACACCACTTACATCCTTAAATTTCTGAGTTCCTTAATTTCTTGGCCAGTGGCTCTAAATATAAAGCAAACAACAAAGGGGAAAGAGGACACATTTGCCTAGTACCTCTGTTTAGAACAATGTTTCAGAAAGAACCTTCCCACTTTAATTTTTGTTTCCGACCCCCCCAATATATCATTCTAATTAACCTCATTATTGTATCAGGGAATGCATAAGCTTCTATTGCCTCATTCATAAAATTCAAAACTACTGTGTGAATGCTTCCTCTGCATCAAAACCCACCAATAACATTAATATTTTCTTAAATTCTGCTTCCTTATAGATCATCATTGTTCTATTAATGTTGTCAAATGTTTACCTACCCTCCACAAAACCACAATGATACATATTTATAAATTTTGGCAACATCTTTGCCATTCTTTTAGCTGGCAGAGACAAATATTTTATAGTCATGGTTTAAAACTGAAATGGGCCTTCACCATCTTTAGGTATTACAGCCACTACAGCTTTCTTCCAAGATGTTGGTGCTTCCCCCATTTAATACTGTTAAACAAAACCTTCCAGACAGTTATCACTGTCTTCCCTGCTAACTTCCAGACTTTCACAGGAATACCATCTGCTCCTGGAGACTTTCCTGCAGACTGATTGTACATCACCATTTTTATCACTTCACCACCTATCTTAACAGTTAATTGCTGACCCTCCACTACCTCTAATTTTGGCATAATTAAGTCTTCCTTAAATATTTCCATTTGTGCTCTTTCTTGATTTCCACATTTGTCTGCATTATATAAATTTTCATAAAATTTCCAAAACATTTGTAACACCTCTACAGGATCTCTGGATATTTTTTTTTTGTTACAGGCTCCCTAAGTTTGGCAACAACTCTTAATACTTTCACAGGACAAAACAAACCTACTAGCAGTTGAAGGTGTTCCGTGAAAGAAAAAGCAGTACTGTGAATAAATCACGAACAAACCACCATATACATCCAAAAACTCTTGAAACCCTTTATTAAAATGAACCCTTGATAAAAATCCTTTTCCTTGTGGAAAAATATATAAAAACACAAAAGGTGCACCAATCAGGATGGGTAAGCGCTTTCAGGATTTCCCTTCCTCAGATCGTGTTGCAACTGAAAAAAAATGTTCCATTTAAGGAAGGCTTAACCAAACAAGATGCAGTCACAGAATCTCCCAATGACACAAAAACCCAGCATGAAGGCCTGACACAGATGACTAGGGCCAGAGCCATGGATTAAAACTTAATGCCAAGAAATGCATAACCATATCCTTTGGGAAGACATCTACCCCTGGAAACTACAACAATGACAATACACCCCTAAGGGTAGACCCAGAGGAAAGGGATATGAGAACACATGTAGACAGCACTCTATGTTGCTCAACTTATAAGCAAGGATGTGGTATCTAGGTCCAAGGATGTCACTGTTCCACTGTACTCAGCCCTTGTCAGATCAATCGAGTACAATGCTCCCTTCATTATATACATGATCAGGCATATGCAACAACTGGAACATCCAGTGGGGTTCCTCACAAAAAGAATACAGGACATAAACAGCGTGTCCTATGTGGACTGCATTAAAGCCCCATCCCTGTAGTTGGCATCCTACAGCCTGCTGACAGGTGATCTGTGCCTGGCCTACACAGCATCCTCTAATCTCACTATGATGGACCTGCTGCACATCTACAAAACAAATAGAATTACCTGATCTAGGGACCTAAACCTCACCTGCAACATAAACAGGACACATTACAGGAAAGTACAGTTGTGTCCCACTTACCATAATTGTAGATGTTCGAATATATCAGTGTTGCAGTACTGATTCTTGGGTCTTCCTGCTATGCAGAAGCCTATGACCAGATGGATTTCCAGAGTCTTTGCATCATCCTCAGCCAATGGACATCCAAAGACGGGTGTCTGGACATCAGGTATAAGGAGGACATGCACTGGCATCTTCAAGTCTTTCTAAGCAGTAAACAAGCAGTCTAATGCCCAAGGACAGCAGGACCTCCCCAGTTGTCTAAATTTGAGTGAGAGGGAAGAAAATCACAGTAAGAACAGAGGGGATGATGGAGATAGAGGACTATTTGCTGAGAACTCCTCTTCCCCTTACATCTAGCAATGGGGAAGAAAAGTAGTCAGCAGATAGAGAGGGAGGATGGTGAGAGTATGTAGTGCAACACTGATCTACTCAAACATCTACAATTATGGCAAGTGGGGTATGATGATAGGAAGTACTGCCAGTCATGCAAGGGAGAAGTAGGGCAGTGGATGTATGACTTGTGCCAGCATAATTAGCTGAAATTTTGTAAATAATTATATGTCATTTGTATATCAATCTGCGTTATACAGATGCTTGTGCTGTCAATGTATTTGTGAGCTCTCCTTGTATTAGTTATGTAAAATGTATCAACAGTGCACCCTACTGAAATTAAGAGAAATGTACATGTACTATGCTACCTGAATTAAATGTATGATTTAACAGGGGACACTGGCACAGCAATGGTTAACCAGTTGGTTTATTTTAAGAAAAATAAGGGAAATGTAAACGAACTGTTAAATGACTGAACAGCACCCCACCATGCTGAGTAGGCCCGGAGACGGTTGGTCTGGGAGCAGGCATTATCTGTTAACTTTTGTAAAGATGGGGGGTGTTATAAATGTTTCTGGCTCCTAGGCATTGCCATAAAAGCTCTAAATGTGTACTGTAGCAGTCTGATAAAGTCCTGTCTCAAACTTCAAAAGGAGATATTGTGGGTACCTAGAGTCAGGTGACCAGATGAGGTCATTCTGCAAGTCATCTTGGATATTATATTTTACAAGGAGTAATATCAGAGGATAAAGTATTCTGTTTGGGAGCCTAACTAGAAAGACTGCTCACGTATTTCATCTTGCCTTGCCCAAGTAAGTTACCAGGGAACAGTAAAATTTGAGATTCAGTCAGATAGTGAAACTTAGTTTAGAGATTGCTTTTCTTTATTTGTATGTGTCTATCAATGATGTTTTCAATATTTTCTCTGATTTGAACTCTGTGGTTTACTGTGAATATATATTCAATATTTTCATGTTCTTTTATTATTAAATATATTTAAAACCTTTATTGTGGCTGCTCCTTAGTATTTAACCTTTGAGTGTGCTTATATTTATTTGGTGACACTGTGTGGGCCACTCTAGAAGGCCTAGCCATCCTGGTGAACTACTACCATTTGTATTAGCATTATTACATAGTATAATTGGACACTCTGTTAAAGGCCTTAGAGTAGCTGATGGTGAGGTGTCTGGTGGCAGTGATAACTACCTTCAACTCTGGGCATAAGGGGGCACAGCAGGTAAATTTATGCCAGCCTTTCCCAGGTAGGGGTGTGTGTGTGTGTGTGTGTGTGATCAACATGGGGCAGGGACAAGAGGCACCGGGTTTACAGAGATGGTGCTGGAGGATGTGGTTTGGACACTTGGCTGAGGATCTAACCCTACAGCTGTACCAGTGGGGAGTTTTACTAGGGATTTGGTGGGAGATGGATATAGAGACATCCAAACCCGGGCTGTGTGTGCTCCCTTTGTGCTCTTAAGGGAAACTGTACTTGATGCAGAGAAGTCTGCATCTGGAAATACTGAGTGTATCCATTTGTATTTCAAGTGCATGTCCCTCTCCAGTATCAGTGGTGAGGATACAGGCTCCCTGATTACTGTCCCAGCGTGGGGACAACACACAGTGGTGCGCATCACATACTGGTAGCAGTGGTGGGCGTCATATGGGACACAACTGCACAATGTTCTTCAGAGTCATTGTAGCAGTAATAATTCTTTGGAGGACTCCCAAAGCCTACAAGTGTAGGTCATCTGCAAGGCACTAGGAAATGAGGTTTTGCAGGATGGCAGTAGTGAAACCAGCTCTAGCCCTAGAGACATTGCCCAGGTTATAGTGTTTTGAAAAGGTGTGCACAGAGTCCCATGTGGCAGCTTCTAGGGTGGCCTGAGTATGGATTCCTTTGAGGAAAGCAGTGGTAGTTGCCCTATACTGGTGGAGTGGGCTTTAATACGCCCAAGTAGACTTTCTCCATAGTGTGAATAGCAGAACTTAATGCAGATGACTATCCATTTGGAAATGGTTTGTTTGGAGATGGTCTGCCCTGTTTACCCTCTGTGAAAGCCACCAGTAATTGCTCTGCTCTATTAGGAGTTTTTGTCCTGTCTCGATAGTACCTGATCTGCCTGTGCACATCCAGAGAATGAAGGACTTGCTGTGCCCTGTTCTGTGGATATGGGATGAAGACTGGCAGGTGGATAACCTGGTTTAGAGTTAAGTTTTGAAAACACCTTAGACATAAATGATGGGTTTGTTCTACGGGTTTACCCTATGCCTGTGAAAGGCACTTTACACATGAGAGCCTGTAGTTCTGAGACCCTCCTTGCTGATGTGACAACTATAAAGTTAAGTAAAGTGGTTTTCCAAGTGAGCATCTTTAGAGAGGCAGTGGCAGCAGGTCCATGTTTTGGGGGGGGGGTGAATTTCTCTAGTGCATAATTTGGATGTCAGGCAGGAATAGGGTTCCTTCTGGGTAGTCTCAAGTGAATTACCTATCTTAGGAAAAGCTTTATGTGGGGGTTCAAGAAGACAAGTGGAGCACTGTGCAAACAAGCTGAGATGGCAGAATGACCTGGCTTTACAGGCCTAAAAATTACTCCAATACTGAGCTGATGTCTGTCAGACAAGGGTTGGTGTTCTTGCTATGACACCAGATGGAAACTCTCTTCCATTTTGCCAGGTATGTCATTCTGGTTTTGGGTTTCCTTGCCTCCTTAAGAAGAGAAAGCACTTTTGTGGGATAGGAGGCATTCCTTGGTGTCAAAACCTAATACTCTAGGCAGTTAGGTTGAGTGCGTCTAGGTGAGTATGGAAGACAGATTTCTTGACTTGGCCAAGGAGATCTACTTTCTGTTGTAGGATGTGGAATCTCCTTTCACCGAGGATCAAGAGAAGGGAGCACCAGTGTTGCCTTGGCCAGAAGGGGGCCAACTAGGATCATGTTGGGTCTTTCTGCCATGATTTTTGTCAGTACCCTGAGGATCAGAGGCAAGGGCAGGCATGCATACAGGAACAGGTTTGCCCATGTGAAAAAGAAACCATCTCTTTTACAAATTCCTATCTGTCGAGTTATGGAGCAGTACTTTTGTAGTTACTTTTTCTGGTGACAGGCGAACAAGTCTATTAAGGGGACCCCCCCCCCAACACACACACACTGTATAGGTTAAGTCCAGGAACATCTCTTTCTTCAGCATCCATTTGTTGGGGTCTAGAAGATCCCTGCATAGAGAATCTGCCATGGTACTGTTCTAACCAGAAATATAAAATGTTAGGACAGTTTGCCCTAATTCTTGAGCCAACATCAAAGTGTTCCTCATGATGCTGCACAAAGGACAGGATAGAGGACCCCCTTCCTTGTTTATGTACCATGTCACTGTGGTGTTGTCTGTCCAGATATGCAAGGTCCCTGGGCTTAAATTCTGCTGAAAAGCCTTTATGGCCAAGTAGACTGCTAGTAGCTACTAATGATTTATATCCAATTTTCTCTGCTACGGTGTCCAAATGCCCTGCACTGTCAGGGAACCTAAGCAGGCCTCCCATACAATGTCTGAAGTATCCACTGTGATGGTCTTGTCTGCTTCTGGTAAAGAGAAATTTATTCCGGAGTTCTCCAGAATGGTTTTCTGCCAACATAGGAGCTCCTTTTTCTGGCATGGAAGGAGAGGCAATAGGGTATCCATGGGTTGAAAATGCTGTTCCTAAGCATTTTTTTAGGAACCACTGAAGTTTCTTCATGAGTACCTTTTCAACTAGGATCATGAGAATGCAGGATGCCATGCAACCCTGGATCCCCAAAGTCCCTTGTCAAAATGTGTTGATTTTGAAACAGACCAGTCAGATAGTTTGTCAGGAAAAATATCTTGCACTGGGAAAAGAAGACTTTCTGCTGGGACAAATCTAGGAGGGTTCCCAGAAAGAGGACCTTTGTCTGAGAAAGAGTTTATGACTTTTGAGAATTTAAAGGGGGAGGCAGAATAGAGGATGTCATCACAGTCTGAATCTGGTTAAATTGGTAGTGGCAGGTGCTCACTGTAGGACAAATCTTCTGAGCTGGAGGAATATGAATCTTCATGAAAGGCTGCCTCCTTGCTTTTTTTTGATGGGGAGGTTTCAGCAGCAGAAATGTGAGGGGGCTTTCAGGATATTATCAAAGCTATGAATTACTGGGCCATTTTTAGGAGGTCTTGGGTACTTGCCTGAGAATAAGTGGCTGAAGGTGGAAGTGAAGAAAAAGTAGTCCACTTTTATTTAGGTGTCTGTTTACAAGGTATGAACTGAGGTTGCTATTCGACCATGATTTTGGTTAAGGTCTCAAATAATCAAGGTAGACCAGGCATCTCCCTCAAGACAAAAAACAAACAAAAACTATGTATACAAAATAAAACAGCCAACAGCTCCCAGCCACGTCCCTGATTTAATAAAGGTAAGCGCTTTCGGCTGAACCACCAGCCTTCATCAGACAAAGTACAACACAACCAACACAGTTTATATAACACTCTTGATTAACAATTAATGATAATTAAACCCATTACACCTCATTACGACTTGTAACACCATTTTAAAATACAAAACCATTTTAAAAATGCAGGACCATTTAAAATCACTGCCATGTTAATATTAGAAAATGGCATACTATGCTTATCTGTTATAAAATGTTAACTTTAAAACACTGGTTATAGAAATGGCCTCATTCAGACCTGGTTTTACTGAAGCATTTAAAAATGTTTGCCACCAGTACTCGCTATTTTCAAGAAAGGTCTTCCATGGACCACCCCTGGGACCCACTTTTACTTGTTCTAAAACTACAAATCCTTATTTATAGTATTGATTCTTTTCTATATGCTTGTAAAGGGCATTAATATTTTTATTTTTACTAATCTCATAGAGATGTTCATAAATACGTTGCTTGATTTTCCGTTCTGTTTTTCCTATATAATAGGAAAAACAGTCAAGACACTTTGCTGCATATATATAAAACCCCCTTGGTATTACAAGTGAAAGTACCAGATATGTTATTATACCATGACCCCCCCAAAACGTGCACGCTGATTGGCCAGCGTGCCCGTTGTAAATCGAGTTATACTAATGGAAAAAGGTCCGGTCACCCGGACTTTTTTCCATTAGTATAACTCGGTTTTTTAAAACACTGTCTCGCTATGTTAAATGGGTTTAACATAGCGAGACAGCTTTAAAATAAGCAACGGAGATCTCCGTTGCTTATTTTAAAGCTGTCTCGCCATGTTAAACCCATTTAACATAGCGACAGTGTTTTAAAACAACAGAGAAAGCAAGATCTCCGTTGCTTTTTGAGTGTTCGCTATGTTAAATGAGTTTAACATGGCGAGACAGTTACAAAATAAGCAACGGGCTCCGTTGCTTATTTTAAAACTGTCTCGCATGTTAAACTCATTTAACATAGCGAACTATAAAAAGCAACGGAGACCTTGCTTTCTCCGTTTTGCCCACAACTCTGATGTACTGCGCAGGCGCAGTATATCAGAACTGCGCGGATGCCAGACATCTGCGGAAGGACAGTAAACAGGCATTATACTATGCCATTATTTAAGAAAAGTAATAGTTTCTTTTCTTAAATAATGTCATGGTATAATAGCAATAACCCACTTCTGGGTGTGGGTAATGCTAAATTTACCCACGGTTGGCTTTGTTTGGTCGCTCGGGGTTCGGCCTCCGGGCCAAACCACGCCAACCGTGGGTAAATTTAGCATTACCCACACCCAGGCGTGGGTTATTGCTATAATATCCAACCTGATTTTATCATACTCCATGATATTAACACATTGGTTACACATATTACATTTTTTCATCTTCCCTTGTACTTTAACAGGACTGAACAAGAATCACACCAGTCTTTTAAATTTGTCTCTTTTATATATAATGTTAGGTGCCATACCTAGAATATTACTCAATTAAATATTACCTGAAATAAGAACCTGATTTTTCTGTATAACCTGTATAATGGGCTCGTTGTCATTGGAAAAGATGGTAATAAAACTTGTTTTATCAAAACTGTCGTGAATACTGTTATTAATAGTGGTTGACTAAGCCAGATTCCAGAATGTCCACACTATCCACTTTGCTAATGGTATTTCCTGTTTCCATACCATGATGTAATCTGGGTTTATATTGCCCAGTTATTCTTTCGTTGATTACTTCCACAATTAAAGCATCTACTAATTTCTTATGGTAATTCCTATTCAAAAACATTTCACCTATAAAATTACATTCATCCTCAAATTCATCCAACATAGTAACTATCCTTGCGGCCTGTGCCATTTAGCCTTTTAAGACCGCCTTTTTAACATGAAATGGATGGTTACTACAGAACTGTAAAAATTTGTTGGAATAGGTAGGATCCAGGGTTTGGAGATTCCATATATCCTTGTTTATTAGGTCCATGATGATGCATTCCCTAGGTTTGCATATCAGACTTGTCAGGCTAATGGGGTGATAGTTCCCGCAGTCTGTAGTCGCTCCTCCTTTGTGGAGAGAGATGACTGAAAGCAGTGCGCCATTCGGTAGGGACAAAGCCTGAGGTGAGGCTGTGATTGCAACAGGGCACATAGGTGAGGTACCAGTTCACACTGTAGTTCATGTAGAACACAGCCAGGGATACTGTCAGGTCCCATAAAAGCTGTCTTCTTGGCCTTGGATAGTGCTGTTTTAACTTATGCAGCAGTAATACTGGGTGCCTGGCAATCTACTGGCATTGTCATTGGTCCTTTGGAGGGGAGGGGTAAAGTTAGCACTGAATCTGTCCACCAGTATATTTGTAATATCTGTTGGCCCAGTATAGGAGGTACCATTGTGCAGTAGCTCAGAGCAAATCTGGGTATTACCATGGAGATTCTTTACACAACTATAGAAGGCCTTGTGGTTGTCTTTACTATCTGCTGCAATTCTGTTTTCATAGCTAGCTTTAGAGGATTTGATGAGGGATCTCAACCTTTTGTTGAAGCTGATAAGGGAGTTTTTCCAGTCTTAGGACTTCACCTTATTCCGCATCAGTTTCCTCCTTCTGTTGTAGAGTTTGTTCATGGCAGGGGACCACCAGATTGGCTTCCTTTTTTTTGAGGAGCGCATCTTAGTTCTATCGGGTATGGTGAGATCCATGCATTTGTGTACGTGTCCATGAAGACCATTGGTGTATGATTTGGCAGTCATGCAACTATTCTCCATTTGCATGGGTGCTGTGAAGTTAGCCACCTCTGTTTTAGGTGCCCAAAGTTAGCTTTGGAGAATATTTTCATGGTGGTTACCTTTGTTGGGGGTGGGGTTGGAGGGATGTGGATTTCCAAGATGATTAGCTTGTGATCTGATCTAACCGGTGAGGAGTTGACTACTGGTGTAGAGCAATGGCCGCCCATGTTAGTAATGACCAGGTCAAGGATGTTGCTACCTCTAGTGGGGGTAAGAACGAGCTGGTCCAGGGCATTGAAATTAATGAATTCCATAAAGTATTGGGCAAGTGCTTTGGTACACGAGTAGTTTTCCCAGTTAATGGAGGGGTAGTTGAAGTCACCCAGTATGAGTGTGTTAGGTTGGACCCTAATTTTCTCCAGGGTGCTTAGGAATGTGGCGTGTGAATCTTGGGACATGGTTGGGGACCTATAGCAGGCTTTGACCTGAATCGCTGTCTTATCCAATGTTAGCTGCACCTGAAGTATCTCAGATGCGTTAAGTTGAGATACCAGTCTGGAGGTTTGCACATCCTTTATGAATATGGAAACACCACTGCCTTTGGAAATTTGGTCCAAGTTCTGGGGCCGAAAGGTGTGGAATGAGTTGTAGCCTGTAGTGCAGGGGTGCTTTCTGCTGCCTTGAACCAGGTCTCTGTTACAGCACAAATGTTGATGTTCTCCATTTTAGGGAGTACTTCAAGTGAGTGCTCTAGTTTATACGTTGCATCGCGGTTCGGGTAGTTCGTTTTCTTGTTCCACAGCCTCTCCGAGCATTGCACATTCCCCTCATCTAAATGGACATCCTGTTGATTAGCAGATGGTAATCTTCCATTTGCAGTACTGCTTTCCCCATCATTGGGAATGCCACCAAACACTCCACCGCCATTGTTGGATTGCCCATATGATGGCTTATGGTATGCCCTCCCACTGGAATAGTCCAAGCGATCTCTTTCTGATTTTCATTTTTTCCTTTCAATGACAGCCTTACTTAGATTATCCGCCTGGTTAAATATTCTATAATATTGGTGTTGAAAAGCATTAAATGTAGTCTCTCTCTTAATATTGTCATCAAGCACTAGAATTTTTTTGATTGGGTTCTTCCATATGCTGCATATTATGTTTTATCAGTAATTCCAGGAGTTTACACCCCTGCCTGTCAAACATTTGGATCAGTTCAACATGTAGTCCACTATTTTCTATGAGCCCTGTGGGATATTTCCAATAACACAAACCTTTCAGTATTTGTTTGTCTCGAATACATTCTTTAAAATAAGCATTTTCATGTATTAACTTTCAATACTGCCATACTAAGTCATGAAAATCGTCTAGGGCTTTTCCAAAAGTGGGTGTATCCCTACCATAATGACTCTTAGCATTACTGACTTGGTTTGACCACTGCTGTAGGTCAGGGTCACAGTCCATGCTGCAATTATTAGAAGTTGATGCCAGATTCCCCATTGATTCAATATGGAAATCTTGTCCAGGTGGAAGACTATCCTGGCTGTCATTCCTTTGACTCATCCGCTATTGGGTTGACAGACCATGACCAAAACCCACGAGAGTATTCTGGGTTAGCTGTTGAATCAACTGAGTTAAATTGGAGACAAATTGTTGTAAAGTTTTAAATTCTTTCAATTTTGTTTCCCTCAAGACCCACAATGTGAACATCGGAAGGCGAGGCCTGATGAGTAAACTCAAACCTGACATCTATATCATGGTAACAGTGGTAGATAGGTTGGAAATGATGGTGACCTCCTGAGAGGGGTCATGCCACAAGTCACTGGACCAGAGGGGTGCAAAGGCATCGCTTACCCAGGTAGTCAGTTGACTTAAGCGACTAGAGCCAGAGCTTTCTTGGGAATGTCAGAGTTCTTGGTCATTTTGTTTTTCCATTTCTTAGGTATGATACTAGCAGAAGCTGTTTTTTGCAAAGGCCCTGCGGTAGCAGTGGCTTGTGACACCGCTGGGGAAACTAGAGACAAGAACTCCATTTGGGAGGCTAATACCTCAGCCCTAAGTTTGAGCATTTTTGCAATGCAATAGACAGAACAGAAATGCCATGCTGAGGCCAGAAGCAGAACAGATGAAACAAGTGAAAATCTTTATGCAGGATTAGTTTCCCACACTTCAAGCAATTGTTGACATTTTTAAACATAAAATTAAGAAAGAAAAATCCTCAGTGGGGTACTTACCTAACTGAAAGACGGAGACACACTGAAAAAACAATCTGACCAACAGACTTCAAGCATTCTGAACACACGTGAAGTACGTCAGACTACACGGCTAGTAAGAACCAAAGATTGCACTGATGGATGCCCTTACTACACCCTGACATCTAGACATTGATCTTCAGACATCCATCTGCAATGACTCTGGAAAATGGGTTGTTCCTGCGCTTCTGTATGGCAGGCAGACCCAAGAAACAGTACTGCAACAATCAGTGTGAAGATCATCAGAGACTACCCCTTTTCTGCAACAGGCTTCTGTGTCAAGCAGAACTCTTCCCTAACCCAGTTCAAGAGTAACTTGGACCATTTGACAGAGAATCGGAAAGTTACCCCTGGTCTGGCATGTATGTCTCCAATAAGATAGAGGCAGCCTGTAAATGTTTAAACACCCATGCCCAAGTCTACATATACCCCAGAAAACAATCCTAGAGTATCTACCTGTTACACCAGATCTTAAAGGCCCTTGAAGGGTCATTAGCCTGGTAATCACCTATGATGAAGTTTATATCACATGGGATCGTGCATTACCAACTGTTAAAAAAATTGATACAAGAAAACCAGATATGGTAGTCATAGAAAAAAATGACGAAGTATCACTGATCTCTGCTACAACTAGTGATTATATTGCATTCTGTGAGAAATGAAGCCTTAAAATAACAGGATTTGCAAGCAGAAATAAGAGCAATGTGGAAGAAAGATAGCCAGTGGGTTCTAACAGTAGTAGACGCAACAGGACTAATAAAAAAATTTACAATCAAACTTAAATATGCTAACAATAAACAGAAATCAATAGCAATGAAATACTACCCCACAGGTACAACATACACAAACAGGATAAAAAACTAAAAGAGGTGGAAGTACTGCTCTACTATTCAAAAACAGCCTCACACTAGAAATTATTGGGGTTGGGAGGGCAGCCTAATGGTTAAGGTGTTTGCTTTACAAACACAAGGTGCAGGGTTTAAGTCTCACAAGGGATAATTGGCTAGGCTTACAATGGCTTGCAAGGGCAGTTAGCTTAGTACTAACCTATGAACCTATTCCCCTCCTGCTTTCAACAATACAGAGAACCTATTCACTAGGACAAAAATCAACTCAAATAAAATCCTAAATATAATCGGAGCCTACATGCCCCCCAGCAATAATATTAATACACTAGAATCTATCCTACATTGGACAGAAAGTACTCTTCCTAAGGAGACTAATATCAACTGGTCCTCCTATAACTCATCACACCCTACTGAACATATCAACATCCATGGCTTCACTCAAATAATTCAAACTACAACAAGAATAGATAAAGCATCAAAAAAGCAGTCCATCATTGTCCAGATCCTAACCAACCGACCTGAACTATGACATCACTCTGGCTGCCTCCCAGATTCTCTTAGTGACCACCTCCCCACCTTCGTTCTCTGACACCAAATAAATACCAAAAAAGTCACCTCTTCCAACAAATCCGCTACACAAAAAGCTTCAGCTCACAGGACTTTATATCCACACACAAACTTTTTGATTGGAAACCACTTAAATTCCTCCCCCCAGATAATGTTGCAGAACACTTCAACACTACCTTCCTAAATATACTAAATAAATTAGCCCCTGTACTAGAACTATTAGAATAAAGTCCAACTATGCCCTTTGGCTTACCAAAGAGACAAGATCACTTCTAAAAGAGACAGACCTGGGAAACATGGCTCCATTAAAAAAAAAAAAAAAACAGCAGCAAATTGACAAAAATACCTTGAACTAAGAAATAAAACCAAAAAGCATGACAAACTTGCCAAAAAAAAAAAACACTATATTGACATTCAAAGCATAAAATAACAAAGAAAAATTCTGGTCTGCCATTAAAAAGTTCTACAACCAGGCAAAAGTGGCACACCCACCCAATCCACCAATAACTCTACTGACACTGCTACTCAGTATAACAAATACTTCACCAAATCTATTCCAGCCCTCACAAAGAACTGCCCTCCCTTTTCCTCACAACTTCTCATCAGTTCAAAATAGCAAATACTTTTCCCTGTAAGCAGTCCCAACAAAAACTGTAGAAGAGAACCTAAATTAACTCAAACCCACAATTCCTGCAGCAGATAAACTACCTGCCAAATTTCTCAAGACAGCAGCCAAAGCTACATCATACCCAGTCTCTCTAATAATGAAAGAGGTCCATTTGTGATCATCATATCTCAGCCCTCTATGAAATATCTCATATAATTCCACTAAATAAGGGAGGGAATTCTATAGAACTATCAAATTACTGACCTATTGCCATTTTATCACCTTTATCAAAAATCCTTGAAAGATGCATATTTTACAAATTCTACACCATCTCTTAGATAACAAATTTCTGGCAAACACTCAAGCAGTACCACAACCCTCATCAGCTTTACTAATACCATTAATAAGCATCATAATGATGAAAACCTTATTTCATCTACCTTTCTGGATCTAAGGCATTCCATACTGTTTCACAAAATAAACTCAACTGCACTTTCTGAACTTAATCTAAGCTACTCAATGCTTGCATGGTTCTAGGATTATATGTCAGGTGGCAGTCAGGCTGTAAAACATGGCAAAATAACCTACTGCCCCTTCTGCCTGTTACTTTAGATGTCCACAAGGATCTACTCTAGGTCCACTCCTATTTACCAATAACCTTCAGACTGCCACCCTCCATGCGACCTTAGTTCAATATGCGGACAATTACACCCTAATCTGTTCAGCCCCAACACTACAGCAGCTTCAATAAATTACACAGGAATCCTTTACTGCATTAGAATCCTGGTTATCCAATGCACAGCTCATATTTAATCCTAACAAAACTAAGCTGAAGCTATTTCATCCCACAAAAAACATTGATCCAACCCCCAATTCATAATCAATTCAAACAACATTACCCACATTACACCAGTCATCCAAACCAACCTTCTTGGTGGTGTTATAGATCAAAACAAGAAGTTCAACTCACTCATTGCCCAATCAATAAAAAAGTTCATAAAAAACTCAGAACCCTATACAGGTGTAAAAATTCCTTACCAATAATACCAAGACCATGATTGCAAGAATCCACCTAGTCTCCACTTCTCTATATGCATCCCCCATATTCACTAACCTTAGCAAATCAGAGTTAACTAAACAAATCAACTGCTAGAACAAAACAGCAAAATTTGCCACAGATTCGGCTTACCAGTCTTATCAATGCCAGACCCTTAAACAACTATCCTAGCTAGAACTACCCAATCTGCTCACCCTTAATCAACTCACAATGACCTATCAGATACTTTTCCAGCCTGAAAAAACACTAGCCTTACAGGGCCTATCAAATCAATATTTAGACAAACTTTTACTAAGATCCAGCAATAAATCTCTAACATCACAAGAACAGTGCTGGTGACTCCTTGTATTCCAACTACATTGCTAAAATTTGGAACACTATGCCCCACAGCATAACGTCAACAGCTAACAAAATTACCTTTAAAAACTTTCTCAAATCACACTTACGTAGTTCATGGACACGTACGTGCTCTGACCAGGGCTACTACTACTCCTCTGACTCAGGTTAAGCAAACTAACACAATATTTCTCTGCTCTTGTGAGTCACCCTGTTTCTGCAACTGCTTTTCAAGTATTTTCATTTAGAAGTCCAGCCTAGCTTGGTCTAGTCTACTCATCTAACTGTTTTCCACTCTACTTGGGTTAACAATGTGTTTAAGCACACCACCAGTTTCTGTTTTCCTTTCATGAAATGGCATTCCCGTTACATACATAAGACAATCTCTTTAATATTGTATTAAGTTGAGAAGTTGTATGATCTGACAATTATTTTTGAGTGTATTAAGCTGTACTTTCAGTCTACAATGTTTGTATCTATGACTTCAAATGGCCTTTAGTAAACTCCTAATGGTTTTGCAATGCCTGGTCTTATATCATGTTAAGTTGAGCTCTTTTCCAGAACATTTTTACGTATATTAATGTCTTAAACTATTTGTAGTCATATTGGAGCTTTTCTCCACAGCCCTCCACTGAAAATAGACAATCTGTCCAGTCAGACTTTCCCAGTAAACAAATGTAAAATAAACTAAAACAAAATAAATAAATGTAACTGCATATGAACTGCAGGAGGAGGCAATTCTGGGCACACTGCGGGAGCAGAGAGCAGTACTCCTGGCTAACATCAAATACTGAAGTAATGTTAATATAAAGAACTTTATTATGCCCTTATTTAGGAATGAGGTCCTTTCCCATTAAAGTATGTAAAAAAAAACCTAAGCATTTGGAGAAATCAAACAGAGAATAATTCAAATGACACAAGCATGCGACATGAATGCAGTCTCTGTATGTGCCACTAAGTGTATTTAATGTCAAATCAGACACACAGTAAACACTACTGCAGTGTGTTTCTCTGAAGCAGAAACACCAAGAAATCATCACCATGAAGCCCCTAACCACCTTCAAAATCTTGCCAAATAATTGATTCAACTGCTGCACTTTATCAGCACTTTTGATAACTGTCAAAATACTTTACAAATGCTGCAGTTTGCAGGTTTTTGACTGTCAAAAAAAGTCAAATGTTATGCTTTTGACAGCTGTTTTGACAACTGTTAAACAAACTCTATCAGCACTGTCAAGCAAAGAATACAAAAAACTTTTTCTTTCCTTTATGGCATAGCTATCAATGGGCAGCTTCTGGGCCACAATCCAGTCTGCAAATGCCTTTTCTGTGGCCTGTCAAAGCCTCAGAAGGAAAAACAAAAAATATAGTTTCTTTGCAGTTAACTGGTCCTCCTTTAAAAAGCTCAGGATCAGTTAACCTTGCATTGCATTTTCATATCTGCACATACAGTGCACTGGTACATAGTGCAGACTGAGGACAGTTCCCGCTCACTCCATCAGTGGTTGCAATTAGTGGTGGATTTTGTTAAGAGTTTTCTTCATTTTTCATGTTTTATTTCTTTTGCAGAGCCTGCAGCAGTTGAGAGACGTTTTCTGTATACATGTATGCACTTGTAATGCAAGTGTATGTTTGTGGGTGGGTAACGTTAATAGGAGGGATGAGTGCCTGTGCTAATAAGATCATGTGTGTGTTCATAGGTAAATATTAGCTGCCTTTGTGTGTCATTTTAAACCTAATCACTTTTCCTTAACTGAGAGTGTCTGTATGAGTGTAATGTTCGTGTGCGAGTCATTTATGCCTGTGTGAAGTGAAAACGTAGAGTGAATGCTGGGTGTATGCTTGTATGAGTATAATGCTGATGTTGGAGTCATGTGTGTTTGCTTTTGTTAAGTAAGCGAGTATGTTATGCATGAGGAATACGGCTGAAATACCCTTTTCAGTTTTTAGGCAAACACAAGTCTTCATCTACTAAGACTTCAGTAGCGTAAAAACTGAAAAAGGTATTGTAACAGGCTTTCTGATGAATAACATACTCACTATGGTGCTGGGGGAAAACAGAAGAGTAAAAAAAAAAAAAAAGTACAGAAAATGTTCATGCCATTTCCTGGGGGATCAACCAGATACAAAAAAAAAAAAAAGTTGGCCAACAGGTTGCTGGCTGAAATTGTTGGCCGAAGGAGGAGAAGAGGGGGAAGGCATGCCCGAAGGCAGGTAAAGGCTAGGACTGTGATAGTGAGGGTTGGAACTTTGAATGTTGGCAGTACGACTAGTATAGGGAGACAGCTAGCTGATATGATGGACTGAAGGAAGGTTGATATATTGTGTGTGCAAGAGACCAGATGGAAGGGGAGAAAGGCTAGGTGTATCGGAGGTGGGTTCAAATTGTTTTATCATGGTGTGGATGGGAGGAGAAATGGCATACGGGTTATCCTGAAGGAAAGTATGCTAACAGTGTTTTGGAGGTAAAAAGAGTATCGGATAGAGTGATGTTTATTAAGCTGGAAATTGATGGTGTAATGATGAATGTTCTTAGTGCATATGCTCCACAAGTTGGGTGTGCGATGGATATGAAAGAAAAATTTTGGTGAGAGTTGGATGAAGTGGTGATGACTGTACCCAAGGGTAAGAGACTGGTGATTGGAGCAGATTTCAATGGGCATGTTGGTGAAGGGAACAGAGGGGATGAGGAAGTGATGGGTTGGTATGGTGTTAAGCAAAGGAATGCAGAAGGTCAGATGGTAGTGGATTTTGCAAAAAAGATGGACATAGCTGTGATGAATACATATTTTAACAAGATGGAGGAGCATAGGATGACATACAAGAGTGGAGGAAGAATCACACAGGTGGATTATATCTTATGTAGAAGGGCTGGTCTGAAGGAGATTGGAGAATGTAAAGTGGTGGCAGGGGAAAGTGTAGTTAGGCAGCATAGGATCGTTGTTTGTAGGATGACATTGGTGATCAAGAAGAGGAGGACGAGTGTGAGGGCAGCACCAAGGATCAAATGATGGAAATTGAAAAAGGGTAATTGTGAGGTGGAGTTAAGGGAAGAGTTAAGACGGGCACTGGGTGGCAGTGAAGAGTTACCGAATAGCTGGGTAACTACAGCAGAGCTAGTAAGAGAGGTGGCTAGAAAGGCGCTTGGTGTGACATCTGGAAAGAGGACAAGGAGACCTGGTGGTGGAATGAAGAAGTACAGGAGATTATACAGAGGAAGAGGCTGGCGAACAAGAAGTGGGATTGTCACAGAGATGAAGAAAGTAGACAAGAGTATAAAAAGATGAGGTGCATGGCAAAGAGAGAGGTGGCAAAAGCTAAGGATAAGGTGTATTAAGAGTTGTATGAAAGGTTGGACACCAAGGAGGGAGAAAAGGACCTGTACTGATTGGCTAGACAGAGGGACCGAGCTAGTAAAGATGTACATCAGGTAAGGGTGATAAAGAATAATGAGGGAAACATACTCAGAAGTGAGGAGAGTGTGTTGAGCAGATGGAAAGAGTACTTTGAGGGGCTGATGAATGAGAGGGAGAGAAGGTTGGATGATGTGTGGATAGTGAATCATGAAGTGCAGTGGATTAGCAAAGAGGAAGTAAGGATAGCTATCAAGAGGATGAAGAATGGAAAGGCCGTTGGTCCAGATGACATACCTGTGGAAGCATGGAGGCGTTTAGGTGAAATAGCAGTGGAGTTTTAACTAGATTGTTTAATGAAATCTTGGAAAGTGAGAGGATGCCTGAGGAATGGAGAAAAAGTGTTTTGGTACCAATTTTTAAGAATAAGGGTGATGTGCAGAGCTGTAGTAACTACAGAGGGATTAAACTGATCAGTCACAGCATGAAGTTATGGGAAAGAGTAGTGGAAGCTAGGTTAAGAAGGGAGGTGATGATTAGTGATCAGCAGTATGGTTTCATGCCAGGAAAGAGCACTACAGATGCAATGTTTGCTCTGAGAGTGTTGATGGAGAAGTACAGAGAAGGTCAGAAGGAGTTGCATTGTATCTTTGTGGACTTAGAGAAAGCATATGACAGGGTGTCTAGAGAGGAGTTGTGGTATTGTATGAGGAAGTCGGGAGTGTCAGAGAAGTATGTAAGAGTGGTACAGGATATGTACGAGGGTAGTGTGACAGCGGTGAGGTCTGCGGTGGGAGTGATGGATGCGTTTAAGGTGGAGGTGGGATTACATCAAGGATCAGCTCTGAGCCCTTTCTTATTTGCAATGGTGATGGACAGGTTGACAGACGAGATCAGACAGGAGTCCCCATGGACTATGATGTTTGCAGATGACATTATGATCTGTAGTGAGAGTAGAGAACAGGTGGAGGAGACCTTGGGGAAGTGCAGATATGCTCTAGAAAGAAGAGGAATGAAGGTAAAGCAGGACTAAGATAGAATATATGTGTGTGAATGAGAGGAAGGATAGAGGAATGGTAAGAATGCAGGGAGTAGAGGTGGCGAAGGTGGATGAGTTTAAATACTTGGGATCAACAGTTCAGACTAATGGTGAATGTGGAAGAGAGGTGAAGAAGAGAGTACAGGCAGGATGGAGTGGGTGGAGAAGAGTGTCAGGAGTGATTTGTGACAGACGAGTACCAGTAAGAGTGAAAGGAGAAGGTCTACAAAAGGGTAGTGAGACCAGCTATGTTATATGGGTTGGAGACGGTGGCATTGACAAAAAGGCAGGAGTCAGAGCTGGACGTGGCAGAGTTAAAGATGTTAAGATTTGCACTAGGTGTGACGAGGATGGACAGGATTAGAAATAAGTATATTAGAGGGTCAGCCCAGGTTGGAAGGTTTGGAGACAAAGCTAGAGAGGCAAGATTATGGTGGTTTGGACATGTGCCGAGGAGGGATGCAGAGTATATTGGGAAAAAGATGCTAAAGATGAAGCTGCCAGGTAACAGGAAAAGAGGAAGGCCTAAGATAAGGTTTATGGATGTGGTGAGAGGGGACATGCAGGTGGTTGGTGTGACAGAGCAAGATGCAGAGGACAGGAAAAAATGGAAACAGATGATCCACTGTGGCGACCCCTAATGGGAGCAGCCAAAAGAAGAAGATATATATATATATATATATATATATATATATATATATATATATATATATTTATATTTCCCTATGAGAAGTGTACATTTTTACTGCATGCACTTGAAGATACACAGTTCTTGAACTTGCCAATCATGACTGTGCATCCCCACATGCTGCTCGTGGTAGAGATGCTTGATAAAAAGAAGTTATGTACTCACCATAACGTTCCATCCGAGCAGTTAAGACTTCATTTGTCATCAACCTGTGGGTTTCGGATCTGATACGGATCCGAGCCTGCAGCTTTCCAAGCTAAGATCAGAGCTCCAAGCTCCTCCCCCTTACCCATATTACACTACAACCTCCTTCCAACCCTCGGATTGAGTTTGTCACCCAAAACGTGACACACATCAACCCAAGAGACATAACCTGACCTGAACGCACAAATTAGGCTCACCAGACCCAGAAACTCTGTGCCCAAGAACAGACGTAAACCACCAAGGTCAGCGGTAAGGAGGGAGGGAAGGTTGTTGACAAATTAAGTCTAACTACTCAGATGGAATATTATGGTGAGTACATAACTTCTTTATCTGAAGTAGTTAACTTTATTTGATCATCAACCTGTGGGACAGAGCTCCCAGCTACCAAAGACCTTGGGAGGCCCTTATGGAAGGATATTCCAGAGCACTGCAGAACCAGAAGAAGCCCTTCCTCTAGATACCATGTCCAACTTATAACGAGTAATAAAAGTATGAGAGGAAGCCCAGGTAGCCGCTGAATAAATGCCATCCAGGGAAACTCTGGACCAAAATGCAGCAGAAGTAGCCATAGAACGAGTAGAATGAGCAAGAATCCTGGCTGGTTCTGGTAATCCATGATCCTTGTACACCTGCAAAATACAAAGACAGATCCATCTAGCAAGAGTCACCTTTGAAACTGGTTTCCCCAAAAAGGGTTTGGCAAAAGAAACAAAGCTGATCAGACTTGCAGAAGGTTGTAGACCTATGTAAGTAAAAGCGTAACTGTCTGTGAACATCTAAGCAAATGAAGTTTGTATTCCCCTTTATTTTGAAAGTTGGGAAAGAAATACTGGGAGATTAATAGACTGATTAATGTTGGACTCCAAAGCAACTTTAGGAAGGAAAGAAGGGTTAGTCCTGAGACACACACTATCCTTATGAAAAACTAAGTACGGGGGTTTCATACATAAGGCTTGAAGCTCCGACACTCTCCTGGCTGAGGTGATAGCCACCAGAAAAGATGTCTTCCACGACAAGAATTTCAAATCAACTGATGCTGCAGGTTTGAATGGAGGCGCAACTAAGGCCTGAAGAACCAAGGTCAAATCCCACGGAGAGGAAGGATGCTTAATAGGAGGTCTCAGTAAAAAAGTACCTTTGATAAAGGTCTTACAAATTCTGGCAGCAGCTAGAGAACCTGAATTTTCTCCTACATGAAAATGGGATATAGCTGCCAGCTGGGTTTTCACCATGGAAGAGCTGGCCCCCTGCTGGAAAATTTGAGACAAAAATTCTAATACCACTGGAACAGGAGCAGTAAAGGGATCCAAATTTCTCTGAGAAGCCCAAATGGAAAAACGCATCCATTTACTATGGTACACCTTTCTGGTAGAGGACTCGTGTGCTACCACCAGAATGGACTTAACGGGGGAAGAGAGACCGGGAGTCCTGGCAATTAATGGAACTGGAGCAACCAAGCAGTAAGCTTGAGCTGTCTAGAATCGAGGGAGGAATTCCCAAGGGATGACAAATGAGATCCAGAATGGGATCCAAAATCCAGGGCGGAGCTACTAGATGAGACCGTAGGCAGGGAAACCAAATCTGACGAGGCCAGAATGGGGCTATGAGGATAATCCTGCTCCCCAACTGCCAAGCTTTTTGTAAGAATTTTGTCATGAGAGGTAGCAGGGGATATGCATAAAGACCACCAGGTGGCCAAGCATGGACAAGAGTGTCTCTGGGGGGTTCCCCCCGAGGGGTAATCAGAGCAAAAAACTCACTGCACTTCATGTTGGACGGCGATGCGAAGAGATCGCAGCAAGGCTGACCCCACTTGAGGAAGATCTGTTACACTACATAAGGGTTCAGAGACCACTCATAGGGAAAAAGGATAGTCCTGCTCAGTTTTGTCCACTAAAATGTTAGACCAACCTGGGATGTGCATTGCTATCAGAAAATGGTTGGTGGAGATCGCCCATTCCCACACTCTCATGGCCTCTCGACAAAGTGGGTAGGACCTGGATCCCCCTGTTTGCTGATATACCAGACCACTGAAATATTGTCTGACTGAATCATAATAGTTCCCAGAGAAAGAGAAGCATGAAGGGACTGCAATGCTGGAAGGACCACCCCCATCCCCAGAACATTGATATGCAGAACAGTCTTGTTTGGGGTCCATGTGCCTTGGACAGTCCTGCCTGAGCAATGCCCCACCCTAGACAGGAGGCATCCATGGTCACCGTGGCTTAGGGTGGAGGCGTAACAAAGGGGCATCCTTCTCGCAGATCCTAGGATTGAAGCCACCACATGAGAGAAGCTTTGCACACCTTGCTTAGTGGAATTGGAAGTTTACAGGCTGGTATAACAGAGACCACTGACCTTGTGATGTCCACTGTAACACTCTCATATGCAGACGTGCAAAGGGAACCAGATTTATGGCTGCTGCCATGGATCCTAAGGTTCTCAGGACTAACTCTGCTGGGAGTGAAGAAGTCTGAAGAAGTGCAAAGACATGAAGGGCCAGGTTCCGAAGTCTGTCTGGAGTCAAAAATATCCTAGCCTGAAGGGAATCTATTCTCGCCCCTATGAAGTCCAGAATCTGAACAGGCTGAAGAGAGGACTTCGTAAGGTTTATTGTAATACCCAGTAGATTTGATAACGGAAGGAAGGAATTTCTGGCTTGAATAAGTTGATGCCTGGAGGGGGCAGTGAGGAGCCAATCGTCCAGGTACAGAAAGACCTGGATGCCCTGAAGCCTCAGGTGGGCTGCTACAACTGCCATGATCTTGGTAAACACCCTGGGGGCCGTGGTGAGACCTAAGGGTAGGACCCTGAACTGGTAGTGATTGGCTCCTAGCCGAAAGCGGAGAAACCTCCTGGATCACCTGTCCATCAGGATATGGTAGTACGCATCCTTGACGTCTACTTGAGCACATCCAGTCTTCCTCCTGCAAGAACAGCAGGATGGATTGCAATGTGACCATCCGGAACTTCTCCTTGGCAATGGACAGGTTCATCGTAGATAGGTCAAGAATCTGCCTCAAGTCCCCCATCTTTTTTGGCACCAAAAAGAACCTGGAATAGATGCCTGATCTGGACTGGTCTGGGGAGACAGGCTGGATTGTTCTTTTGCCTAGCAGCTTTTCTATTTCTAAAGCTGCCACCTCCCTTTGAGCGGGTGGGATGTCTGGGAGGCGCCTTGGGGTTAAGGGTCTGTTCATAAAGGGAATGGAATAACCTCTGGATATTATTCAAAGCACCCAGCGGTCTGATTATATGGACTCCCATTGAGCTAGGTGCTTCGAAAAATGACACGCCGACTGCCTCCAGAGTGGAGCAGTTGGGCAACCCCTCAGGGCTGCTGCGTGGGTCGATCTGAAAAGGGTTCTCGATCTGAAGTTCTTCTGTCCCCCGCTGCCTCTGGGCTGGCATTCACCTTATCACCCTCGGCCTCTAGGGGAAAAAGAGTCCAGAGTTTCCCAGGAATGCTGAGTCTTCTGGAACCACAACTTTTTCTGCCTTCACTGATTCCTGAAAAAAGACCTTTGAGGGTTGGAGAAGCGTATCCCGACAGCCGACAGCATCTTCCCATCCTTCTCACTCTGGACTAGAATGTCTCAGATGGTCTTCCCGAACAGGGTCGAACTGTCAAAAGGGGCATTTGCGAAGGACGCCTTGAAAGGTTCCGAAAAATCACAAAGACGGAGCCATGCATAATGCCTCATGGCAATACAGGAACCGGCCGCACCAGCGGCTCCCTCGGTGGCATGAGAGAGTAAATGCATGGACGTGTTAGTAACCAACTTAAGAGTGGCCATATGAGCCGAGAATGAATGTTTATCCTCGGTCAAAATGGACTCCAGGGGAGACTCAGTGTACTCTTTCACGAGGTTGCGCTGAAGCCTAATCACGTGGGCCATATAGTTCAGCACCCTTATGGCAAAGGTAGCTGAAGCATAAGTCAGCTTTCCAAGTCGATCCATCGCCCTAGACTCCTTGTCCAGAGGATGGACAGAGGAACTTTTCTGCACCAGTTCATTTTTGGTGGCCGTTGCCACCACCACCATGGCATCAACTGGGGAATCCTTACTCCATGCATGCTTGTTAGTCGGACTCAACACTTTATCGGGCTGTTTTGGTATTAGCTCTACAGTGTCTGGTTCCTTCCAAGCTCTGGTGGTAATGAGGTCCACCAGAGTATCAGCCGGGACACACACCAAAGAGGTAGATGGGCCTGAGAACGCCTCCAGGAATACCAACTCATTCGAGGAAGGCTTTTGGGTGGACCAGACTCCCCTCTGGCGGAGAATTTCCATTAGGTCTCCGAAGGAGACGGCTTTGGTTGGCGATCTGGGGGAGATTTCCCCTTCCTCCAAGTTAATATCCTCAGTGAAGGACTCGGGGGAGTCTATGTGTCTCTCTTGCATTGGCATTTGCGAGGGACCTCCTCGGGGGGCTCTCCGGGGAGGGCTCACAAACAGTTTTGTATTCCTCAAGAGGAACAGTCTGGGGAGTATCAGACACAGGCTGTCCCTGGGAGGATTGGATGACAGAAGACATACTCAACTGCAAGGGAGCAGGGGCGGACTCCGAGGAAAGAGTGAGGGGTCTCGATCCGCCTGAGAAAAGCCTCTCCACAACGAAGGCCAAAGGGGAACCGGCTTCACTGAAACTGGTGGAATGAGTAGCCATGCCCCTGGGATCCGACAAGGGGATTGGAGCCAAGCCCAGAACAGTCGGACCTAGAGGGATGGTATGTCCTGACTACAACGGAGTCAAAGACACACTCATCACCTCAGATCTGACGCCCAGATCTCAGTTCCGAGAACTTGGATCCAACAAACTCGAGGGCATGGCCAGCGTCAAAGTTGGAGGAACCATCGGCACTAACCCCCTGACTCCGGGGCTCCTCAGAAATAGGGATGCTGAAACCCGGGGGTGGATCAGAGAAGGAGCTATCAGGACAAACATTGGAGCTGAACTCCCTGCTCCAGCAAGAACCTTCTCATCATCCTGTCCATGTCAGCTTCAGAGAGGCTTCTCGTGGATCTGGAGGATGCCACCAACACTGGCCGGGAGGGCCAATGCGAGGATGACCTCTAAGTGGGCAGAACCTCCTCCTCCTCCGGTGAGAATCTTGGAGAATGGAGCCAAAGGGAAGATGATGGCCTAAGAACTTTTTCTGGCATAGAAACCACTTTGGTGGGGGGGGGGGTCCGACGGATCCGAATCCGCTGGTCTCTTATGACCCCTTTCCTTGTCTCTCTCTCTCTTTTTCTCTTTCCCTTTATTTTTCTTTGTGCTTCTCCTTCCTGGCCTCTCTGTCTCCCTTGTTTTGAAGTGGGAGTGGGAGTCCCGGACAGGGAAGGAGGTCCAAGAGGACCAGAAGCTTGTACAGCCACAGCCATGGCTGAAGAAGAAGCCGACAATTCCGCTGAAAGACCAGCCAGAATCAACTTGGCCCTCCGATCTCGCAGAGCCCAAGGGTTAAAGGCTGCACAAATCTTGCAGCCAAAAGTAAGGTGGTGAACCCCTAAACACACGACAAACAGTATGTGACCATCGGCCGGTGACAACTTATGGCCACACTCTGTGCATTCAGAAAAAGTCTGATTCTGGGAGTCTGACATAGGCACCCTACAAGAAGCAAAGGCTAACTAGTAACCTAGATAAACGTGCACGTACACACACACCAAGGGCAGGATGGGGAGGCCTACACGAAGATAAAGTTTACAACTCTAAACTTTTTTTTTTTTTTTTGTGGTAAAACCGAGGGAGGAACAAAGGGAAAGAACTAAACCATGTACACACACACTTAAATCGCACAGTTAAAGCTAGACCAAAGAGATCCCACTCTACCTGCCTGGAGCTCAGAGATCACGTCTTGGCGAAGCCGCAGCAAATGAGATCTGAGGGTTGGAAGGAGGTTGCAGTGTAGTATGGGTAAGGGGGAGGAGCTTGCAGCTCGGATCTTAGCTTGGAAAGCTGCTGGCTCGGATCCGAAACCCACAGGTTGTTGACCAAATGAAGTTAACTACTTCAGATAACTTGTTAACACACAGAGGTTGTAGTCGTGAGAGTGAGTCTTAGTTTTCTGAACTCACGCTGCAGGAGTGATTAGAAGAGGATCAGTAACATTACAGGTGGCAATGAAAATAAACACACTCAGAGGCTCTGAATCTGCAAAGCAGCTTATGTTTGCCTTTGCAAAGTGTAGCAATAAGGATGGCAAACCATTCTGAAGACTGGTTTAATTATTATTGCCTTTAAGCAGATGCAAAGTGCAAGGTGTGGTACTACTATAGTTATAAATATATAAACAAATAAAAAGCACTCTTCAGAATGATCAGCCATCTTTATTGCGACCCTTTGCTAGGCAAACTTAAGCTGCTTTGTAATGGATGGTGGCAGGTATGATGTTTCTCCTGCTGTCTGCATTCATGAGTATTGCTAGGTCCACAAGTTAATTCTTATGTTTCCCCAGCGCTGGCAGCTTAAACCAAGGAAATAAGAAACATGCAGGATGCATTTGATAAGAGATGAATGGTGCGAATGGTCAGATGATGACAGCCTAGCTATATCTGAGGTAATATTCTTGATCCTTTTGACATCCTAGTTTTACTTATTGTATTCTGTATAAAGCATCCAAGCACTACTTGATGAAAGGGTTCCTTCTGTTTTCATACTAGTTTTATTTGATGTAATCTGTATAAAGTTACATTTCTGTAACTGTGTATATGGATACTATTATACATGTTAAATGTGGAGCTTTTCTCCCCGGGCCTCTGCTGAAAAAGGACTCGAGTCCAGGAACCAAATGTAAAATAAATAAATATTTAAAGAATGTTCTGGATGCCCTTTGGGTTTTTAAAGAACTTGCAGATCTAACATCTAGTAAGACATTAAAGGGGATTAAATAACATTATGTTGGTGATTCTGACATTTTTGGATGTAAAAATGTTCTGCAAGAGTGTCATTTTACAAGTCTATACTCAGTAGTAGAACAGGAGGGGGTCAAAATGTAAACCTACTTTGTATAATACTGGTGCAAATGTATGACAATTTGGTATACAGGACCTAGAAAGTAAGAGTAATGAATAAAGGGATATAATTCAGTATACAAGACTTTAATTCTTACTACAGATAGCTAGAGGGAATTCAATTTTAACTGGCATTCAAATATTTCATGTATTTTTAATTATTAAAATGTAAAAATTAAAATATATGAAATGCTTGAATACCTTAACCTTGTTGCTTCAAGGAGGAATGAAGGATACTAAAAGCACTTCCAACAAAAAAGTTGGAAGAATAAGCAGAGTCTCAGTGTAACGTAGACTTTAATGAACTGTATTGCAACCACAGCAAGTAATTTACATGCTAATGAAAAAGAAAGATGTAGCATGTGTATCCTCTGGTGTCAGTCTATGTTGGTCACGTAGTCATGTGATGAGGGAGATTCAGAGAATTGAGTAAACAGGTAGCATCCTGAATATAGGGACATACGTCTGATACTAGCTATATGTGCAGAGGTAAATCAGGCCTGAAAATAGAATATTCCTCCAGAATTTTGCCTCATATTTTTGTCTGCCTCATAGAATTAGTGATTTTGCAGCCAGTAATTGAGGAGTGACATCACTAAATAACAGTTTATTTTCAAACTTTATATCCTTCAGTGGTCTTACCTGGGTAACAGTTTAAAAGACAATGAAGATTCCCAGTCAGCAATACTCAAATTGTTACTTCTTCAGGAAAACAGATGTAAAAAGGGTCTATATTACGTCACTGAACGCTTAAAAAAGCGAACAGTGATTGATCGACCCTATATAAGCGAAAGCTTACAATGTCGAAGTGTCAGAACGACGACTTTTTTCCAAGGGAAAAAAATTGCTGTTCCAGCAAAAAAAAAAAAAATAAATAAATAAATAAATTTCAAACATTACATTAAGTGGGGGTCTGCGCCCCCCACAACCCCCTGCTTAAATATACCAACTCCGAGACCGCGCTACAGTGCCGAAAATGGCAAAGTACCGAAGTGGCCAAGCAAATTCCTTCCCAGGGAAAGAATTCACTTAAAGTACAGTTGTGTACACTTACCATAAATGTAGATGTTCGAGTGTATTCACTGTTGCAGTCATTACAATTAGCTTATCCTGCTGGCAGGCTACCCTCAGTTGGCCTGAATTCCAAAGTCTAGGTACGGCGTCGGTTGCTGTCGCCTCTTCCCTGATGTCAGTGTGCCAGGGGTATAAAAGATACAGCTGACGCCATTTTCTTCAGTTTTTCTTGCCCCAGATGTCAGGTGCCCCCAAAAGGGTAGGCTAAAAATATGTCAATAAAACATGCATGCACCAAAGTATATATTTTGCCTTCATCTACAAGCAAATTCACCACATAGGTTGTATAGAATAGAGAAGTACAGATAAGTTCCAGCAAAGAAATGGGGGATGGCGGGTGGGTAACCTGGACTGCAACAGTGGATACACTCGAACATCTACATTTATGGTAAGTGTACACAACTGTACTATGTTCTTCGTGTTTCACTGTTGCAGTCATTACAATTGGGTTGAATCCCAAAGCTAAAGTTGGGAGGCTGGAGCTAAATAGCATTAGGAGCGGCTATTAGGCCCTGCAGAACTGCAGTGGCAAAGCCTGCCCTGGATTTAGAGTAGAGTGGTAAGTGATAGTGCTTTGTGAAGGTGTGCACTGAACTCCATGTAGCCGCCTCTAAAATGTCTTTGGTCGGTACTCCCCTGAGGAAGGCTGCTGAAGTGGCTGCTGCTCTGGTTGAATGTGGCATAATGCCCTTAGGTACTGGCTTGCCATGTTGTGAATAGCAGAAACGAATGCAGTGGCCTATCCACTTTGAAATGGTCTGCTTTGAGATAGCCTTTCCTTGTGATTTTGCAGCATATGGGGTTGGGAGGGCAGCCTAATGGTTAAGGTGTTTGCCTTACAAACACAAGGTGCACGGTTTGAGTCTCACAAGGGATAATTGGCTAAGCTTAAAATGGCTCGCAAGGGTAGTTAGCTTAGTACTAATCTATCTATGAACCTATATGCCACTAGTAATTGCTCTGTCTTTCTGAAAGCTTTGGTTCTGTTCAAACAGAAGCGTAGCTGTCTTTGTATATCCAAAGAATGCAGAATTCTCTCCCCCTTATTCTGTGGGTTTGGATAAAAGGAAGGCAGATGAATAGTTTGGTTAAGGACCACACTGGACACTACCTTAGGCATAAATGTCGGGTTTGTCCTCAGAGAAACCCTGTCTGGATAAAAAATGATAAAAGGTTCCACAGTCATGAGTGCCTGTAGCTCTGAGAAGTTATTGCTAGGAGCAGAGCTGTTTTCCAAGATAAAACCTTTATATCAGCTGTAGCGGCTGGCTCAAAAGGAGGCAGGGTGAGTTTTTCCAAGACATAATTGAGGTCCCATGCAGGTACTGGTGATCTCCTTGGAGGCCTTAAATTTTTGGCCCCTCTGAGGTACTGTCTTAATAAAGGATGAGAAAAGATTGGTGGCTCTGTATTGTAATGAACTGAAATGGCAGAGGCATGAATTTTTATAGATGAAAAGGATAGGCCTTTGTCCAGCATCTCAGTCAAGTATTGCAAAATCTGAGGAATATTTGGTACAGCTGTGTCAATTCCTTGTGCCTGGTTCCAAGCAAAGAATCTCTTCCATTTTCCAGCATAGGATTTTGTAGTACTAGGCCTCCTGGCCTCCAAAATAACATCCATCACCGCTTTAGTGAGAGGTGTGTTTTGTATGACTACATTATCCACCATGTTTTGTATGACTACATTATCCACCATGCTGCCAGATTTAAGGTCTTGAGTGGGCTGTGCAGGATTTGATTGTTCTGCTCGGACAGTAGATGGGGCACTTGAGGTAAGGTCCAGGCTGGGCACTGAGACAAGTTCCTTAGGATTGGAAACCAGTACTGGCGTGGCCAGTCTGGGGCAATCAGTATCATTTTTGGCTTCTCCTGCCTGACCTTTAGGAGTACCTTGGGGAGGAGAGGCAGAGGAGGAAAGGCATATACTGGTAAGTTTTTCCAGCTGAAAGATAGGGCATCCACTTTCCATGCTTGTCTGTGATAAGTCCTTGTGCAGAATCGCTTTAGTTGGCAGTTGTGTGGTGAGGCAAATAGATCTATGTCCGGGCATCCCCATTTCCTTGTTACCATGCTGAAGACTTGTGGATCCAATTTCCACTCGTGGGGATCCATGAGGTTTCTGCTTAGTTCGTCTGCCAGAGTATTTATCTTTCTTGGCAGGAATTGTGCCTGCAGATGTACTTGGTAAGTCAATGCTGTGTCCCACAAAGTCATGGCTAGTCTGCAAAGGGGGTAAGAATGAGTGCCTCCCTGTTTGTTTATATACCACATGACCGTGGTGTTGTCTGTCTTTATCAGTAATTGTCCCGGATGTAGTAGGTCCTTGAAGGCTGTCAGGGCATTTTGAACAGCTAGCATCTCTTTTTGATTGATATGTAGATGCATTGTGCCTTGAATACATTTTCCTGCCATGTGGGCTCCCCAGGCATAATCCGATGCATCCATTGTTAATGTCTGTGTGGCTGGGGGTAGAGTGAATGGCTGTCCCTTGTTCTGGTGATAGGCCTTCGCCAAACATCGAAACTCCTGTTGCAGGCAGGGAATGAGAGTAACTATTGTTTCCAGGCTGTGGCAATGTTGAGTCCAAACACTTTTTAGGTACCATTGAAGTTTCCTCATATACAGTCTTGCATATGGAATTAGTAGAATGCAGGATGCCATGAAGCCCAAAGCCTGCAGAATTTTTCTTGCAGATAACTGGGACTTTGTTGTCAACAGTTTGAAATAGGTAGTCAGTTGCCTTTGTTTGTCTGGCGTGAGATAAGCCGTCTGGGCAGTTGTATTTAAGCTTGCACCCAGGAATATTATCTCTTGAGAGGGTACTAGTTTTGATTTCTGTTCATTGACTGTGTACCCTAGGCATGGTAGTAATCTCTTTACAAATGCCAGATGCTGTAGTAGAATGTCCTTGTTCTCTGCTTGAATGAGGCAGTCGTCCAAGTAAGGATATATTTGTATTCCCCTTTGTCTGCAGAATGCAATTACTGTTGCCAGGCACTTTGTGAAGACCCTGGGCGCAGTAGATAAGCCAAAGGGCAGTGCAGAGAATTGGTAGTGCAATGAGCCAGCTTTGAATCTGAGGTATCTTCTGCATGTTTGTCTGATTGGGACATGCAGGTATGCCTCTTTTAGATCTAAAGTCACAAGCCAAGCCTTCTTGCCCAACATGGGCAGAAGCTGCTGTAGAGTCAACATTTTGAATTTTGGAATATCCAGATATGTGTTTAGAATAGATAGGTCCAGTACTGGTCTCCAGGCTTTGTCCTTTCTGGGTACCAAGAATAGTCTTGAATAAAATCCTTGTCCCTGCTCTTGCTCTGGTACTTGTTGAATGGCCATCATGTTCATGAGGGATGAGACTTGTTTTTGTGCCTCTGCCCATTGATGTTTTTGCAGGTCTGGCCAACCGTTTGCCCTTGGCAGGGTATGGAAGTGAAACTTGTAGCCTTGTGACACTATGTTTAAGATCCATTTGTCCTGGGTTATTATGTGCCAATTTTGAGAAAAAAGTGCTAGTTTTCCCCCCTAAAGGTGCTGCCAGAAGATAAGTGCTTGGCGCAGGCAGGGGGAAGTCATTGGGACTGTTTCCTGTATGGCTGTGATTTGTCTTCTCCAGTTTTGGAGGTAGAAGCACCCCATTGTTTAGACCTGTACGAACCTTGGGGCTGGGATCTGCCTCTAGGGTGTCTGTATCTGCCCCTTTGTGGCCTGTCTGACACTGGAAAGGACCAATTCTTTGTAGGCCAGTGTCTGCTAAATCTTGATGGCTGTACCTGTAAGAAATCCTTGACTGTTTGTATAGATTTAGCTTTGTCCTCCATTTTCTTTAACACCTCTTCTGCTTTAACACCAAACAAAGCATCTTGCTGTAATGGAGCATCTAATAATTTTGCTTTAACATGATCAGGTAGATTTTGTTCTTTTAACCAAGCATGCCTCCTAATGACAGAACCCGTAACTGCGGCCCTGCAGGAGGCCTCCAGAGAATCAAAACCACATTACAAAGTATGCTTTCCAACTTGTTCAGCTGCATGCAACAATTCCTGCATTTCTTTGTTTTCTGCACATTCAGAATTTATCAACATTTTCTGTTTAAGCAGTGACATAATATATTGCTGATATTTGAGCATATGAAACTGACAATTTAAATCCCTTATAGCCAGGGTAGCAGAAGTGTAAATCTTTTTTCCCCATCTGTCCAGTGCCCTAGAATCCCTGCCAGAGGGAGTAGGGTTTTTTGCAGTGGAAGCCTTGACCCCCTTTGGGACCCTGAGAGATAGTTTCTGGGTCAGCAGCAAGGTTTTGGAAAAGGAATTTATGAGAGTCAGGAACCCTGTACCACCTGTCCGGCTTAACAGGAGCTGGAGGTAAGGAGTCAGGGGTCAGACTGGACTCTGAAAATACATCATCTACAATGTCTAACACAGGTGGAATAGCAAGGGGCCTGTGTTGTGGTAGTAAAAGGAAGTCTCTGAGCCTTTTCTTAGATTCTGAATAATCTTGGCTCTCCCAGCGGAAATGCTCCCTCATGGTATGTAAAGTTTCCCCAAAAGAATAATCCTCAGGAGGAGAGGCTGAAGAGATTGATTCTTCAGCATCAGAATCCTCATAGGGAGGAAGAGAGTATTCCTGATCAGAACAGGAATCAGATGAAATGGAAACCTGATCTGAAGATTCATATTCTGTCTCTTGCCTAGGCCTCTTATCAGGAGGGGGATGGGAACCCCTGATCAAAGTAATTAGGTCTTTGGCCATTTTGAGCATCTGTTTTTTAGGCATGGAGGCCTGTCCATGAGGCTGTTGAACTTGTTTCATTGTATTTAAAGGTGCTTTAGTCTTTGCCTTTGAAGCTGAAGTAGTTTTAACATATAATTGAGTAGGTCTAAAAACACCCACAGAAGCCGATGCCTGCTCAGCGGCTCCGGACCCATCTGAGGGAATAGCGGCCTGCGAGTCTAAAGTAGCGGTCATCATGGGCTGCGAAGGAGCCTCACTGAGAACCGGCGACTGGCTTAGAAGAAACCTCGTCATCGGTTTTGGACCTCGGATGCCTGTCTTTCCTTGCGTTTCTTGTGAATTCCGGTAGTCGGATGGCTATCTGACGACATTGTATAGTTAAATCTTCTGCCAAAATAGTGAAATGCAAAATCGTGCCTACGCTTAATAGTGCGTTGGTTAAATCTAGCACAAAACTGACAACTAGCAACGTCGTGGTCAGGTCCTAGGCAAGGAATACAGTAAGAATGAAAGTCCTTATGAGGTATTTGCTTCCCACAAGAAATACAATTATTAACTTTTTCTTACATCGGTCTGGAGCAAGAAAAAAGTTTCCCCAATGGGGTACTTAGCTTTTAGTGAAGACTTCGGATCTGAAATTCGAACACGAAAATCTCAGGAGTCGGCCAACCGGCACTTGCGAACTGCTTTTGCTTCGGGCACCGCATGGCAAGAAAGACTGAAGAAAATGGCGTCGGTTCCATCTTTTATATCCCTGGCACACTGACGTCAGGGAAGAGGTGACAGCAACAGACACCGGACCTAGACTTTGGAATTCAGGCCGACTGAGGGTAGCCTGCCAGCAGGATAACCCAATTGTAATGACTGCAACAGTGAAACACGAAGAACATCATTCTGTTTTTCACTTACAAGATACAACACTAGATTACTACACATATTGAAATGATGAGAAAGAAACAGTAAAGTCAAAGAAGCACTCATGATGTTACAAAGAAGACTTTTAAAGGCTCAAACGTCACGTCTGTAATATACTAAGAATAGGTTAGAAGCTGGAGATATTTTACATAACAGCTTTGTCACTACAAAGATCTTGCTAGCTAACATACACTGAAAGCATTTCATTTTTTTCATATTTAAAACAGAGTAGGGTGCACCATACTCAATACATAGTCTTAAGACAACGAGGACAGATGAACCATCAGCTGGCCTTAATGAGACTGGATGCAGAAACTACTATAGTACCAAATGCCATTTTACTAATATTTTGTATGCATGTGTCAAATGAGGAACTTTTTGAGATTACAATACTTTGTAGTACTTATGGTGTCCATTAACAACACAGAAATAGTCTCCATTTCTATCACAGTAAATAGCACCACACTTCCTGATGTTAAAGGTACTACTGCTGTGTCTACACCATGTCATAAACCCCCCCCCCCCCCCGTGTCTGTAGAGTCTTATCATTGTCATCCAACACAGGAAGTGTAGTTTTTGTATCATCAGAAGACCTGCTCGACCCAATTAAAAGATTGCAGGGATAGTGCAATCATAAAAGAATTTAACAAATACATGCCCGACACAGAGCCCCAGGAGCCCTCCAATCATATACACATCTGACAACTGATTTTCATCAACCTTGACTCTGAATTTCCACTTGTAAAGCCATTTACTGATCAATAGCACAACATAAGGGTTTACATTACAAGCACTTACCTGGAAAATCACTTTTACTAATTGGAATACTATCAAATTTCTTCCTCAAATCTAAGCTGACTGGAAGTTTGGACTTGGTTGCATCTATTACATCATTATAAAACTTGTTGGGGTTACAAATAGATCTACCAGAATAAATTCATAATGGTTTAAACCCACAAACTCAGTAAGATGTGTTGGTAAAAGTTTCAATTGCATTTTTTCAAATAAATTTCCAATAATGAAAGTTAAGCATATAGTCTGGTAGCTCTGAGATAATCATGTTGAACCACAGAAGGAACAAACTGCAAAACTAACTTACTGTAAACAATTTTCAGTGAGCCTTGAACTAGGTGTTTGTTTTTGCAGGGAGGGCTACTACCCTATATTTATATTTACCAGCTCTGTGGTTGCACAACAAGGGTGTAAAGTGCAAACTCCAATGGTGCTGAAAGTTGATTTCAGTAAATTTACTTTGTAGCATTGTCACCGGCTGAAAGAATGCTCAGACAACCTGCAGATTCCTCTTTTCAGGATCCTGAATATTATCCTTTAAATAGTGAAACAATAAGACTAGTTTTCTGTAATTTTGGAACAAAGGCAAATTTTTACATTTACTGAAAACAAATAGTATGTGCATAAACTAAACCTGGCATCTTAAGAAAGATGTGCCATCTGGATCTGCAATGGTGTAAGATTTAAAATTTTCAAATATGCCGAACACAAGATACTGCTCAGTAGACTACTTCGGTTAAGTTTACCGATTTTATATACGTAGAAGCAGGTTTTAAACTATGCGACTGCAAAAGATAAGCATAACATGTCAGCATATGCACATTGTCTTTCACCATCGTACTGTCGAACATAAGTTGGGTATGTGCTCCAAGACAGGTCCCTGCAGAATCATCTGTCTAAACAGAGGACCAAAACTGAAACTGTAGCAGGACGCTTATTACGAATGGAACAAGTTGCCTAATACAGTTACGATACACAAAGTGCTTCAGCACTTTATCTGCGACTGTAAATGCAGCATTGGCATTAATTTCTGAATAGTGGTACTATACTACTGCATTTATTTATTTGTATTTGCTTTCCAGGGTACAACACACTGATCATTGGCATTTCCTGACTGCACCCTAAACCCCTACAACACTCAGGGCCAGTCACTGCCTTCACCCCAACCTAACTACTCCTCTGGTTCTTTGCATCCTTAACATGGGTGAAAAGGGCTTTTTCATCATCTACTGAACTTAAGAGCAAGCTCCCTCTCATACTGCTGAATACATATTATACTAGCTGAAGTTTTAGTAGCTTTATTGAATTTTTCTCATCATAACCAGTGGAAGCTTCTTGTACATTTTCAAGATATGATGATCTTTCATTAACAAGTCTGGCAGTTGTCTTGTACCATGAAGAAGCTTGTCAGCAGACCTCACTGAGTACAATTTTCACATTCCTGGTTACACTTCTAAAAGCTGAGACAAAAGTACAGTTTTGTACCTACCATAAATGTAGATGTTCGAAGATCCACATTGCTGCAGTCCTTACATATGGGTAGTCCGCTGTCCTCGGTCGGCCCGAATACCAAAGTATTAGGCTGACGTCGGTCATGGGTGCTCAGATCTGACATCATAGCGTCAGGGTATAAAAGCGCATGACCGACGTCATATCCTCAGTCTTTTCTTGCCCCAGATGTCAGAAGGCCCTAAAAAGAAAGGCCACAGCCCAAAAACAGGATGCCTCCCAAAAACATGCCCAACAACAACCATCACCCAAACCATATAACCATGCCAAACTACAGAGGGGAAGGAGGGAGGGTAAATTGGACTGCAGCAATGTGGATCTTCGAACATCTACATTTATGGTAGGTACAAAACTGTACTATGTTCTTCATCTCACATTGCTGCAGTCCTTACATATGGGTAGAATCCCAAAGCAGAGGTAAAGGGAGGATGGCAAAATCATAAAGCATTAGGGGCTGCTAAAATGCCCTGTAATATAGCAGTGGCAAATCCAGCCCTAGACTTAGAATAAAGAGGAAGGTGGTAATGCTTGGAAAAAGTATGTACTGAACTCCAAGTGGCTGCTTCCAAAATATCTTTTGTAGCTACCCCCCTTAGAAAGGCAGTAGAAGTGGCAGTAGCTCTAGTGGAATGAGGTCTGATTCCAGCCGAATCTCCTTACCATGATGGGAATAACAGAAAGAAATACAAAACCCAATCCATTTAGAAATAGTTTGTTTTGAAACAGGTTTTCCCTGAGAACCCAAAGCAAAAGAAACAAACAACTGCTGAGACTGCCTGAACCCCTTGGTTCTGCTCAAATAATAACATAACTGCCTGTGAATATCCAAAGTATGCAAAATCTTCTCCCCTTTATTTTGAGGGTTTGCATAAAAGTAGGCAAATGAATAGTTTGGTTCAAGGCCACACTAGAAACCACTTTAGGCATAAAGGAAGGATTAGTACGCAAAGATACCCCATCCTTATGAAAAATCAGGAAAGGTTCCACTGCCATAAGGGCCTGTAATTCAGAAACCCTTCTTGCAGAGGTAATGGCCAACAAAAAAGCAGTCTTCCATGATAAATACTTTAACTCGGCAGTAGCTGCAGGCTCAAAAGGTTGTAGAGTAAGCTTTTCCAACACAAAATTGAGATCCCAAGCAGGAGTAGGAGCTCTACGTGGGGGTCTTATGTTCTTTGCCCCTTTAAGAAATTGCTTAAACAAAGGATGGGAAAATAAAGGAGGGTCACAGTCATAGTGAGCAGAAATGGCTGCAGCATGAACCTTTATCGAGGAGAAAGACAAACCCTTGTCCAATAACTCAGTAAGATATTGAAGAGAAACACTTAAATCAGGCTTGGAAACATCAAAGTCCTTCGCTTTGCTCCAAAGAAAAAATCTCCTCCATTTATCAGCGTAAACTTTCCTTGTACTAGGCCTTCTGGCCTCCAAAATAACATTCAAAACTTGTTGTGGAAGCTGAGACCCTCCAGGGTCTAAAACAGAATATGCCAGGCTGTGAGATGCAGAGACTGAATCTTGACATTGAGGAAGTGATTGCCCTCCTGAGACAAAAGATGAGGAATCAAAGGCAGAGGCCATGGAGGCTCCGTGCCAAACTCCTCAGTAGTGGGTACCAGTGCTGTCGAGGCCAATCCGCGCTATCAGAATCATGGATGGCTTGTCTATTCTGGCCTTCAGGAGTACCTTGGGAATGAGAGGCAGAGGTGGAAAGGCATAGACATGAAGATTGTTCCAACTGAATGATAGAGCATCCACCTTCCAAGTGTGGGATGAAACATTTTTGTGCAAAACTTTGGCAACTGGTAATTTAGTGGAGAAGCGAACAGATCTATGTCTGGAGTCCCCCATAACACTGTCAACTTTTGAAACACATGAGGATCCAGTTTCCACTCGTGAGGATCCACAATTTGTCTGCTCAACACATCCGCTAAGGAGTTCTGTGCTCCTGGTAGAAACCTTGCCTGAAGATTGAGGTGTAAACTGAGAGCAGTCTCCCACAAAATCATCGCTTGCCTGCAAAGAGGGTACGAATGGGTTCCCCCTTGCTTGTTGATGTACCACATGACAGTAGTGTTGTCTGTTTGAATCAACACCTGTCCTGGGTGAAGTAAATCTTTGAAAGCCATCAATGCAAATTGGACTGCTAACATCTCCTTCAAGTTGATATGCAAATGTTGAAGTCTGACAGGCCACGTGTCTTGCACCCATTTTCCATTGAGGTGTGCTCCCCAAGCCTTGTCCGAGGCATCTGTCATTAGAATCTGACTCGCCTCTGGTCGGGTCACAGAGAGTCCCTTGTTTAGGTGACATTCCTGAGCCCACCACAAAAATTCTTTCTGAATGCAAGGTATTATCTGAATGACAGTGTCTAGATCTTGGCAGTGTTGTGTCCATACATTTTTGAGATACCATTGAAGCTTCCTCATATGCAGTTTGGCATTGGGAAGCACCAGAATACAAGATGCCATGAACCCCAAGGCTTGGAGGACTGTCTTTGCAGTCAGCCTGGACTGTAGAGACATTTGATGGAAATAAAGAAAAAGGCTTCTTTGTTTGTCCGGGGTCAAAAAGGCCATCTGGGAAGCTGTATTCAGTCTCACACCCAGAAAGCACATGTCCTGAGAGGGTACTAGACTGGACTTTGTTTCGTTCACAGAATACCCTAGGCATCTTAACACTACCATCACATACTGTAGATGATGCAGAAGTTCGTCTGTGTTGTGCAATAATCAGGCAATCGTCCAAATAAGGATAAATCTGTATTCCTTTTAACCTGAAAAAGGCTATCACTGGAGCCAGAACCTTTGTGAACACTCTGGGCGCAGTAGATAAGCCAAAGGGCAATGCAGAGAACTGATAATGTAAATTTCCAGCCCGAAAGCGCAGGTACCTCCTGCAACTGGGCCTGATAGGAACATGAAGATAAGCCTCTTTGAGATCCAGAGCTACCATCCAGTGATCTTTTCCCAACAGAGGTAAAAGCTGTTGTAACGTCAGCATTTTGAACTTTGGAATGTCCAGATAAGTGTTGAGGATAGATAAATCCAAAATTGGTCTCCACGTGTTCCCTTTCTTTGGTACTAGAAACAGGCGAGAATAAAATCCTAGTCCCACTTCTGACAGAGGAACTGGCTGTATAGCTCCTATTTGAAGAAGTAAAGAAATCTGCTTGTGAGCCTCTATCCTTTGCCGAGGAGGAACGTCTGGCATGCCTTTGAAAGGAGGCAATGTATGGAAATAGAACTTGTAGCCTCGGTTTATAATGTCCAATACCCATTTGTCCTGGGTGACTAAAAGCCAGTTTTGCTTGAAGAGTGCTAATTTTCCTCCCAAAGGAGCTGCCAGGAAGAAGAATCTGGCAGCTGAAAATGCAGGTCATTGGGCCTGTTTACGAAAGGACTGGCCCCTGCCCTCACCTGTAGATTGTGCAGGTGAACTCCAAGTTCTAGGCCTGAATGTACTGTGAGCTCTGCCCCTGCCACGTCTAGATCTACCCCTAGACTGAGAATCAGAAGAAGGGTAGGTCCACCCCTTAGTAGGCCAATTTCTACTAAACTTTGGAGGTTGCACCTGCAAAAAATCTTTAACAGTCTGCATAGACTTAGCCTTGTCTTCCATTTTCTTCAAAACCGACTCCACAGGGGGACCAAACAAAACTTCAGACTGTAAAGGGGCATCCAGAATTCTAGTTTTAACATGCTCAGACAAATTCTGATCCTTAAGCCAGGTGTGCCTACGAAGAACTGATCCAATGGCAGCCACCCTAGAAGAGGCCTGTACAGCATCAAAACCACACTGCAAAGAATGCTTACCCACCTGTTCAGAGACATGTACTAAAATCCTGCAATTCTTTACACTCTATGCCCTCTGCCAAAGCATCCACTTTAGATTTTAGCTGAGAAAGGAGGAAATTCTGATACTTCAACATATGAAACTGGCAATTTAAAGCCCTCATTGCTAAAGTAGAAGAGGTATACACCTTCTTACCCCATCTATCCAAAGCTCTAGCTTCCTTATCTAGAGGAACCGGATTCTTTACAACAGAAGCTCTAACACCCTTAGGCCCCTGACTAATAGTCTCTGGGTCCGCCCTAGGACTCTTATACAGATATTTATGAGCCTCAGGCACCCTGTAATACCTGTCCGGTTTAACTGGCGAGGAGGCAAAGAATCTGGATTAAGGGAAGCCTCCGAGAAAACATCTTGAACAACATCCAAAACAGGAGGTATAGCCAAGGGTCTATGCTGTGGTAACAACAAGAATTCCCTAAGCCTCTTTCATGAATCAGAGAAATCCTGTCCTTCCCACTTAAAATGCTCCCTCATGGAATGCAGAGTTTCTGAAAACGAAAAATCCTCTGGAGGAGAAGCAGAAGGAGTGGAATCCTCTGCATCAGAATCCGAATAAGGGGAAAATCTTGAATATCTTCAGCAGAAGGGTCTGAGTCGCCTGAGGCCTGATCCAAACTTTCCAACTCTGGCTCCACCCTGGGCCTCTTATCAGGAGGGGGCATAGAACCTCTAATTAAAGTAATCAAATCTTCTGCCATTTTAAGCATGTGCTTTTTAGGCACAGACCCTGAAGTACCTGGAGGGACACCAGAGGAAGGCAAAACAGACCTGCCCTTAGAAGAAGCCTTAGAAATAGTAGCAGAAGGCCTAACCACCTTAGGCATAGAAGGGAGAACAGTAACCTGAGAGGCCCCTTCAGCTTGACCTGACTCCTGTGAGGCCACATCCTGCAAAATCAAAGTTTCCCCCTGAGACTCAACAGAAACTTCAGCCGGATCCACCTGCTCCACTGTAGCTTCTGCAGGACCGGCGTCCGAAACGGACGAATCAACCTGTCTAGATTTCAAGGATTTGTCTCTGCGCTTCTTCGTGGAAGAGGGCGTCGGAGGATCCGACAGCATATTATAATTACACCGCTTACCAAAGACTAACCTAGCACAATCTAACCTTCTTTTTATAGTGCGCTTATTAAACCTAGCACAAAACTGACACCCGACTACGTCGTGGTCCGGTCCCAAACAAGGAATGCAAAGAGAGTGATAATCCCTATGCGGTATCTGTTTCCCACAAGAAATACAATTATTCACTTTTTCTGACATCCGGAATTAACTGAGGCAAGAAAAAACAAAAATATTCCCCAACGGGGTACTTAGCCCAACTTGGTTTCGGTCTGAAACTCAGAATACGAAAATTTCAGAACGCCGAACGGCACTTGCAACGCTGCTTCTGCATCGGACCATGCGGCAAAAAAGACTGGGGATATGATGTCGGTCATGCGCTTTTATACCCTGACGCTATGATGTCAGATCTGAGCGCCCATGACCAACGTCAGCCTAATACTTTGGTATTCGGGCCGACCGAGGACAGCGGACTACCCATATGTAAGGACTGCAGCAATGTGAGATGAAGAACATCTTATATTTTTCTGAATAAAAAATAATGGAGAAAAATGCATATTCAGCCAGAGTATCACACACCAGCTAGATTCCAGTGCTTATTGTAATATTTCTCAGCAGTGTGGCAGATAAAAGGGAAAAATCTGGAACTGCAAAGGCTATTTACATGAACAGAGCTATATAGTACAGGATTGGTCCGTGACTGGCTAATGGCCAGCAAAAATATATTCATCTGGTTAAATAATAACCTAAGAGTTATTATTTGAAATGAGTTGCCCAAGGCAAAAATCCCTCCTGAAGAACTTATGATCCTCATTAACATAATGCTCAGAATTTACACTAAACATTCCAAAACTACAGTCTAGTTCTAGTGATTGCATTGCCATATGTTAACATCCCAGCAGTGCTGAGAGTATGTGCATATCCCTGCCATTCAGGAAAACACCATGTTGTTGCTTCCTCCTCTTCATACATGGCATAATACACTGTTTGTCCACATCACATTAGAAACCCCAGGACCTTTTCCGGTCCTTTCCCAAAAACACCAGGTCAGTTCCTATCCACATCACTTCCGAATCCTTATTTCTGCACCATCTGTTGAAGGTTCAATATGCAGTTTTGATTAGGAGTAATATGTAATAATTGATCACATGATGGGTAAGGCCAGTCTTTAGCCAAACGGGATACATTAATTCAAGTACAAAGAGGGAAACCAGCTAGGCTTAAAATGGCCTTCAATGTCCTCTAGCCTAGTCTGAACTTAAATGCACATGAACATTTTCTAAAAACTCAGAAGGACTTTACATATAACAGGACAAAGATCTGAGAAGAACCAATGACGTTATCATAATACAGTAACTTACTAGTATGGTAGAAAAATGGGTGTTTCAAATCCTTTCCCAACATCCTTTTAAGGTGCAACCCAGTACAATACAGAAATCCAGAAGGTTTAAACTGTAAAGGAAACTAAAGACTCTTCTAACACTAAGATTTAATGTAAGCAGTTCTAGCTTTGCCCTGTTGCAAACATAAAACACAGGGCCAAGAGAATGCTGGTGAACAATAGCAGTCAGACTAGCTACTTCCCTTTGATGTAAGACAGTAGTCAAGAGCATCCACCATAAAGGTGAGCTGTCAAACCTGAAAAACAATATAATTCACAAAATAAATGAGTTGGGCATGAGGATCTCTTGGTCTGGGCAGTTTTACACAAACTACAGTCTACAGAATTTTAGAGCTGCAAGCTCACTATATAACATATAATAACAATTTAAAGATTAAGTGCAAAATTTTTTCTTTACCATTTTTTGTTATATTTATGTCTTCATCTCGTAAAGTGGACTTCTCACTCTAAAATGTGTAGCTTTTTAGTTATTTCAGTTGACTTATACATTTTTTTTTAAGTTTAATAAAAAATAAAGTTATTTACTCACCATAATGATAGATCCATGTTGTCTGTCTCCATCTGGTTCAGCCTGCATTACTTCGGATCAGACACTGACAGATTCCAAAGTCTTTCAGATTGACTTGGCTCTGCCCCCTTACCCATAACTCCCTGCTCCTCCATCAATTCCCCAGATTGAGTTTGCCCCTAGAGTATTGGTACAATGATGCAACATATCCAACCAATTCCCATTTACTGCCTCAAAACAAAGAAACTGTCAGAGAACATCGATATTCTGGGTGAGCAGAAAGAAGGGCCCCTGCTGTCCAGTCCTCACCAAGGGAAGATTTGCCAAATCAGCAAGAAGGTTGAACCAGACAAATACAGACAACATGATCTATAACTATGGTGTGTACATAACTTTCGTATCCAATGTTGTCTGCTCTGTCTGAATCAAATGTGGGGCACAGTCCCCAGCCACTACAATACTTGGGGAGGAACTAAGGAAGGATATTTGGCAATTCAGTAGAACCAAAAAAGACCTGGACCTGGACTGAATGTCCAGCTTATAATGTGACACTAAGGTAAGATGGCCCAAATACATAGGGGCAGCACAGATCTCATCCATAGGCACTCTTGAAAGAAAAGCTGTTAAGTAGCTAAAGCTGTAGTAGAATGGCCTCTAGGCTTTAGTGAACGTGACTTGCCTCCCAGAGAGTATGCAAACAAAATTCTTTCTGACAACCGCTTGGACAAAGTTACTTTAGCCACTGGAGAGCTCAGCCTGGGTTTTGAGAAGGAAACCAAGGATTTCGTATGGTCAAGATAAAACTGCAGTTGGCTATGCACATCCAAACAATGCATCAAGTATTCACCTTTGTTGGAACTGAACCATGAAGGTTATTCTCTGAAAAAACAAACAAGGTTAAGAAGAATCAAGTGCTTGCAATTCTGAAACTCCTTTGGCCAAGGTAATCACCACCAAAAACACCATTTTCCAGGACAAAAGCTTCAGATCCAAGGAGGTTGAAGGTTCAAAAGGAGGACCAGGCAAGACATGAAGAAAAAAAGGGAGATCCCAGGAGGCACCAGATCCAGCACTGGAGGATGAAAAAAGTACCCTTCAAAAAAACTTTGCAGATTTTGAGAAAAGCCAAGGACACGTTATCTCCACCAATATGAAAGTATGAAATGGCCACTAACTGAATCCTGATAGTAGAAAAGCTGGTGTCTGAACCAAACAGCTCATCTAGAAAGTCCAAAACGGACTTCAAGGGGGCCAAGAGCGGATCAAGTTCCAGAGTCTCTAACTAAAAAACAAATCTCTACCACTTACTGCTGTACACTTTCCTAGTGGATTCTTTCTGTGAGGAAGACAATATATTAACCACCTTTAAAAGCTTGGATTTCTGGCCATCAAGGGAACTGGAGGAACAACGTGGTCAACTTCAGGAAATAAAGACTGTGTGGCTTCAGCCAGGATGGATGAAAGATAAGACCCAGAATGGGACCAAACACCCAAGGGTGGTGTTTCAGAATAGGCTACAAGAAGGGAAACCACAGCTGGTGAGGCCAAAAGGGGGTGATGAGAATCATGGATGTTCTGCAATGAGCTGCTTTCTGAAGAAACTTCACTATAAAGGGAACTGGGGAATAGGCGTAAAGGAGACTTGGAGGCCAAGCAAATATCAGAGCATCCCTATACCTGTCGCAGAACAGGGATAAGGACATAACAGCTATCGCACTCTATGTTGGATGGGGACGATAAACAGGTCACAACATGGAGTGCCCCAGTAACAAAAAATCCAAGCTGTAACCACTGGAGTCAAGGACCACTATAGTAGGACAACAGAATGCTCTTGCTGATACTGTTGGCCAGAATACTGGACTTTCCCAGGATATGCACTGCCACCAGAAACCACTGAGAGCAGATTAAACACTGCCAGACTCTCATGGCCTCTTGACAAAGGTGATAAGATCACGTTCCCCCCATATGTTGAAGTACCAGATGACAGACACGTTTGTCCATCTTGACCACACCCCAGGTGAAAATGTCCTGAGAAGCCTGCAATGCTAGTAGGATGGCTTTCATTTCCAGAGATTGATGTGAGCCTCTGTGGAAGTCCAGGACCCCTGAATGGTCCTACCTTCAAAATGACCCCCACCCCAGAAAGGAGGAATTCATGCTGAAGGAGAAGGAACTACAAATGGCCTTCCTTGTAGAACTAACAGAGACTGCAACCACCACTGAATCTGCTCGTGACATACTCCCATCAGCCATATTGGGAAATCCAAAGGAAGAGTAAGGAAGAGACCACTGTATGGCCATTGTCCATTGCAGAGCCTGCATGTGGAACCTAGCCAGAGAAACTATCCCTATTCATTGCTGCCATATGGCCTAATAGTCTGGGTCTAAGGATGGTTTCATGAAGATGGCAGACATCAAGTCTGAGGTAAACCTCTATCATCTTCTACACGGACCTACAGAATCCTAGGCAACACAAGATTAAGCAAATCCATCCTTTCAATTATTCTCCAAATATTTGTTACCCTACACAGTGCTTCAGGACAGCCAGGCTCTGTCATGAACATAGTGAGTCTAAAGCAGAGAATCAGTCGTAAATATGCCAGTCCACTGCAAGGTGTATACAATGCACACATGCATGTGAGCATGCACATATACACACATACGGTACACACCTAAGGCTATTAGATCGGCAAGTTCCTTGTCAGCACATGTGGAATATGGGAGAACTGGATCACCATGTAAAAACCTAGAAGACCACAGAGAAGGCATGTAGATTCTAGACAAATGTTATATGGGCACATGTATCAAAATGAAGAATCAAACACCATGAAGCTGCTACTATACCACTGCACTGCCCTATTTTGCCCCAAAATGGGATGCACTGGAGCAAAATCTACATGACAGTTGGTTAGCCAGTCAGTGAGCTAGTCAGTTATCTCAATATGCCAAGCAAGAAAGATGTCCTGAACATCAGTGAAGGAAATGCATTAGTGCATTATGAAGTTCTGCTAGGTAACAAACATTGTTCTTGGCTGTCAACAGTTTCACTGTCTACTCCTCAAATACCAGTAAATCAAACTACTTGCTCATATTGCTTGCTCAAAACCCAGCAATTCTAACACCCGTTCCTTTTCCTTCATCCAAACAGTAGGGAAAATAAAATAAATATGCATACATTTTGACAGCAGGTAAGAAGCACAAGACCCATTTAACCCATCTGTATATTTTACCAGATAAGTTAAAAGGTTCTGTTGATATACTGCCTAACTGTCCACAACTACCACCTATTCCTGTTTCTTCTCTCAGTACCACTGGAACCATTAGCAGACCACACTGTTTTCTGAAGCAGTACCAAAAGATATGCAAACGTGTGCACTGAGCATCTACGGTGCGCTACTCTACACCAATCTAACTTGTGCAGAACAAATGGGAAGACTGAGTAGTGCCTGTCCTTTCAAAGAAAGATGTTTCTCGCATCCATCTAAAACTTCACTCTGGATCTGATTCTGCCCCAATTAAGATCTTCCTAATAGTTCCTAAGAGATCACAACCACAGGGCAGTACACATCTCTCTCTCTCTTTTTTTTTTTTCTAATGTTGCTGCACACCAATCACGTCTTGGTGCAAACATCTTTAATTGCATGTCTATGTCTGAACTTCACCAAGTGTGGGGCAGTAAACTTGCTATTATTCTGCCCAGAAAATGAACAAATGGTAATCGTCAGTATCTGTGAGAGCATCTGCTCTGAATAGGTGACCTGAGTTTGTTACCTTGATATTTCTTAGAACTACTAGCTGACCCGCAGAGCACAAATCAGTAGTATTCTGTGAATTTCTACCTGGTGTTACCACAAACTGCATCTCTGAAATGATGGTAATTTATCATACTTTGTAAAAAGCACTAGGAATGGAACAGTGGTGCCTTATTGAAACTCAAGCAAATATTAAATATAAACGGTCATAATTATGATTTCTCACAAATGCCAACAACAAATGACACCATCCAATTCTGCTTTCAAACTTCAGGTAAACAGTACCCAAATTTAGAGGTTCCTGTCAATTTTTTAAATGAGGGGGTCACATTTTCTGTACCCATCATTTCTAAAACATCCTTAGCTTTTATCAGATGTCCCCCTAACTCAGGCAAAATTGCAATTCCGAAATTGGTAATGTCTCCAGATGTTATTGGTACCCTACCTGTTATCATTTTCACCTTTGAGGCGCTGAATGTCCTTCTTCAGATACTGTAATGCCAGCCTCTGTAGAGCCTAAAATGTAAAAGCAGCGCAGTCAGTACAGTGCAGTACAAGCAGCATTTTTGGCACTTGACCTAAAAATATCTGGTTAAACAGTGATTACCAAATCTAAATGCTGCTCCCCTACCCCATCTACAAAGCTCAGACTGTCAAACTCCAGCTCACTGCATAGATCTGCTGAAGCCCTGTCTATTCATTATGTCAGTAAACATCTAAACTGCTTCCATGTTCATCTTGAAAAACTCCAGTGTATCCAGTAGTACAAATGATGGGAAAAGAACATCAGCTATAAAAACTTTAATGAAAGAAAGCCTTTTTAAAGGCTTACCACTTGTTCTGCCGCTGAGCATGAGTCAATGCTGTTGGCAGTCAGACATAAAAGCTGTACAACAGAAACACAGGTGGAATGTGGCTACTCAACAAAATAAAATAAACATATTCCTGTAGGTGTGCTCCATTCCTTATTAAAATGATGCGTACATGTAAGAAGCTTCAGTCTTGTCTGCAGATGCGTCACCCAAATAACCAACAGTTGCAAAAGAAGAAAAAAGCCAACGAAGAAGAGAAGAGCTAGAAGGTCATGCAGCGGGATCAATGGTGCCAAAGTCAGAAGACAGCATAAAAAGTGAGGAAATATTTTACTCATGGTTTATTGCCTATGTTCTTACAAACATATGTAATGTCCCTCCTTGTTAGGAATCATCAAATATCAATGATTAAAGGCCAGCAGCACAGATTCAATCAAGTCATCAGAACAGAATCAGGATGCCTCTGGTACCATAGACCTGGTTATAATCAACTGGTGGCACTGTGGAACACTGATTAATTCAGATCAGGTCCTGGCTAACTAACAGTTCCATGTAACGTATTACCTTTGAGATTAAGGTACTAATGTTAAAATAGCAATTTCCTCATTATTCTACAAGGGGGGCATAAATGTATACACTATAATTACACATGGCTTGAAAAGTTTGACTGGTCCCTCCAGTTTACAGACTATTTTCAAAATAACTAACTATACTGACAAAAGGTCAGCACTCATACTGGAAATGAAAACATAACTGCAGAATCACATTGACAATTGCTGATTATGAGACCTAATGGGACATTTACAACAATAATTATTAAGAACCACCATATGCTACAAGCCACCTCCTAATAGTATGTTTTCTTAACATTTTAAATTTGTTCATAAAATACCATATAAGCAGATTACAGAAAATTTTAGATTTTGTAAGTAAGGAGGAATGCTTACTATTACAAGAGATCTGGCAGGAAATTGCAGTTTGCAATTACTTACAATGACAATTTGTTGCAAAGCTAATGATTCTACGAAGAAAGTACAGTTGTGTACACTTACCATAAATGTAGATGTTCGAGTGTATTCACTGTTGCAGTCATCACATTTGGGTTATCCCTGCCAGGGTACTCCTCGGCCAACCCGAATACCAGAGGCTTAGTATTTCTGCATCTGTTGCTGTCACTTCAGGACTGACATCAGGTCGTCAGTAGTATAAAGTAAGGCAGCCAACACCATTACATCAGTTTTTCTATCCCTAACTGTCAGGAGCCCCCAAGTGGGAGCCAGATTCTGGTGGAAGAACCCCACCAGTGGAAAGTAAATACCAAAATGTTCCTTGTAAGGAGAGAAAAGAAAGAAGAGGGGTATGGAGGGAGGGAAACCAGGAATGCAACAGTGAATACACTCAAACATCTACATTTATGTTAAGTGTACACAACTGTACTATGTTCTTTGTGTTTCACTGCTGCAGTCATCACATTTGGGTTGATTCCAAAAGCTGAGGAAAAGGGTGGAGGCAGTCAAGGAGACTAGGGGCTGCTAGGATGCCTAGCAACATTGCAGTAGCAAAGCCTGCCCTGGATTTGGAGAAGATAGGCAGATGGTAATATTTGGTGAAAGTGTGAACAGATGTCCAGGTGGCAGCCTCCAGGATGTCCCTGATGGGGACTCCTCTGAGGAAAGCTGCAGAGGTGGAGGCTGCTCTGGTGGACTGAGTCCTGACCTCCTTAGGGTAGGCTTTCCGTGTTGCTTGCCACAGAAATGGATGCAGTGTGCTATCCATTTGCAAATTGTTTGTTTGGAGATGGCTTTGCCCTATGCCCCTGCAGCAAAGCTAACCAGCAATTGATCAGACTTTCTGAATGATTTAGTCCTGTCTAGATAGAATCTGAGCTGTCTGTGCACATCTAGAGAGTGCAGAATCCTTTCCCCCCTTGTTCTGTGGGTTAGGAAAAAAGGTGGGCAAATGAATGGATTGGTTGAGAGCTACACTGGAAACCACTTTGGGCATGAAGGATGGGTTAGTCCTGAGGGAAACCTTGTCAGCATGGAAGATGATGAAGGGCTCCACAGCCATGAGTGCTTGTAGCTCGGAGACCCTTCTGGCTGAAGTGATGGCCAGAAGAAAAGCTGTTTTTCTGGAGAGAAATTTCAACTCTGCTGAAGATGCTGGTTCGAAGGGGGGGCAGGGTGAGCTTTTCCAACACAAAATTAAGGTCCCAAGCTGGGGTAGGTGCTCTTCTGGGTGACCTCAAGTTGCTAGCCCATCTTAGGAATTGTTTGCTCAGAGGTTGTGAGAAAGGGGGCTGCTCAGTGGGGAAACGAGCAGAGATGGCAGAGGCATGAATTTTAAGAGGTAAAATAGAGACCACTGTGTAACAGGTCAGCTGAGTAATCCAGGATAAGAGGGAGGGAGGGCTGTGCCATAGTGGCTCCCTTAGCCTGAATCCACGTGTAGAACCTCTAGTGCTAGGGTGTCTGGCCTCACATATAACATCTAGAACCTGTTTACTGAGGTTGGCGGATTGATCTGTGGTTAGGGAATAAGCCAAACTGCCAAACTCAGGGTCTGCAATTGGGGATGCATGAATTCTCCTTCCCTCTGGGTCAGGAGGGTTGGGGTCTGAGTGAGATGCCATGGTGGCAGTGGGTACTAATGATGGCGAGGAGCCTGGAGCTATAAGAATTTCCTTGGTTTTTTCTCCCTTATTTGGACCAGTACCCTGGGGATGAGAGGTAGTGAAGGAAAGGCATAGACCAATAGATTAACCCAGGGGAAGGACGGGGCATCCACTTTCCAAGCCATGCAGTGATGCTCCCTGGTACAGAACTTGCTGAGCTGATGGTTGGTGTAGGAGGCAAAGAGGTCGATATTCGGGGTATCACATTTCTGAGTTATTAGGGTGAAGGTTCTTTAATCTAGCTGCCACTCGTGTGGGTCCAGGAGATTTCTGCTTAAGTGATCTGCCAGAGAGTTTTGAGAACCTGGTAGGAATTGTGCTAACAGGTGGAGCTTCATGGCAGAGGCTGTGTGCAAAGGGCCATGGCCAGCCTGCATAGAGGGTAGGAGTGAGTCCCTCCCTGCTTGTTTATATACCACATCACAGTGGTGTTGTCTGTTTGATAAGGAGAGCCCCTGGGGAGAGAAGTGGCCTGAAAGCTGTCAATGCGTGCTGGAGAGCTAACATCTCTTTTTGGTTGATGTGCAGATGGATTTGCTGTGGGCTCCATTGGCCCTGTATGCACCTGCCGTCCAGGTGTGCAGCCCAGGCATAGTCTGATGCATCTGTGATAAAGGTCTGGGTGGCGGGGGATGGTGAGAAATGTAGTCCCTTGTTGTAGGAGCATGCTGCTGCTCACCAAAGAAAATCTTTCCTGAGGCAAGGTATCACAGGTATAAGAGTTTCCAGGTCTTGACAGTGTTGACACCAAAGGCTTTTTAGGTACCATTGAAGTTTCCTCATATGCAGTCTGGCATATGGAATGAGCAGAATGCAAGATTCCATAAACCCCAGAGCTTGCAGGATTTTCCTTGCAGATAACTGGGGTCTGGTGGCTAGTTGAGAGAAGGAGGCTGTCAGATAAGTTTGCTTTTCTGCTGTAAGGAATGCCATCTGGGAAGCTGTATCCAGGCTTGCTCCCAGGTATATAATCCTTTGGGTGGGTACTTGTTTGGACCTCTTTTTGTTGATAGTGTGCCCTAGGGAGGGCAGTAGGGACTTTACAAAGGCCAGGTGCTTGAGCAGCTTTTTCTGACTGCCTGAATTAGGCAGTCGCCTAAGTACGGGTAAATTTGGATATTCCTTTGTCTGCAAAAGGCAATGGCCAGAGCCAGACATTTTGTGAAAACTCTGGGAGCAGTAGATAAGCCAAAGGGAAGTGCAGAGAACTGAAACTGCAGAGATCCTGCCCTGAAACGTAGATATTTCCTGCATAATTCCCTAATAGAAATGTGGAGGTAAGCCTCTTTTAGGTCTAGGGTGGCTAGTCAAGCATCCTTGGAGAGCATGGGTAGCAGTTGCTGGATGGTGAGCATTTTGAACTTTGGTATCACCAGGAAAGTGTTTAGAATGGATAGATTGAGGATGGGGCACCAGATGCCCTCTTTTCTGGGTGCCAGAAAGTCTGGAGTAGAAACCTTAACCTTTCTGTTCTGCAGGAACATGTTCTATTGCCCTCATAGAGAACAGGGAAAGGACTTGCTTTTGTGCCTCTGTCCACTGGTTTGGAGGTAGATCTGGGAACCCTTTTGGAGTTGGAAGTGTGTGGAAAGAAAATTTGTATCTCTGAGACATTACAGTTTCATAGTATAGTACTAGGCTATCTGCCCTAGGGCATTTATAAGCCTAGCCAAAGTGTATGTGGCTTTCACCACCCCATGTAATGATACAAAAGTGTACAATTTAAATTAAATTTAGTTTACTGTGCCTCTATCTAGCAATGACACAGAGATGACCCCCGGGGTAAACCTACGATCACCCATCCATTCGTCCAGATTTCTCTTGAAGAGAGTCAGTGAGGGGCTCTGCCTAACATGGACAGGTATCCTGTTAAAGAGTGCGGGAAGCCTCTGGGTTATGAATCTGTCCCTCCAGCATGTCCTATTCATATTTGTGCTGAGGTTTAGATCTTTAGCACTCGTGGCTCTGATGGATTTGGATTTTTTGAGATGGAGCATGTCCATTAATTCTGAATTGGACATGGCCTTGTACGTAAGGCACAAATCACCTCTGAGCAGGTGGTATGCTACTGAATAGAGCTGGAGCTTTTTCAGTCTGGCAGCATATGACATATGCTGGAATCCCTTGATCCTCTTGGTAAGGGTACTTTTGGGGTCTCTCCAGCTGCTGCAGGTGCCAGGTGAGGTACATACCAAATAGGGCATTGTACTCAATCATAGGCCTGATAAGGGAGGAATATAAGGGTACAATGACATCCTTTGATCTGGATGTGAATCCCTTCATGATAAGGTGGGCAAGGCAGAAGGTCTTTCTAACCACTTTGGCGACGTGGGTGTCAAATGAGAGGTCACTGTCAACTTGGGTCCCAGGTCTCTGATTACGTTTTCCGTACTTAATGGATTACCACTTATGTGGTCATTTGTGGGTACTTTGTTTTTTCCAAAGGGGATGACGATACATTTTTTGGCATTTAGTTTAAGGCCATGACTCTGGCACCAGTCGTCTGTTTCTCTGAGGCCCTTCTGGAGGATGCATGTGTCAGCTGGTGTGTCGACTATGGCGCCTAGTTTGCAGTCGTCTGCGAACTTTGTCAGCCACAACCCCCCTATGTTTGCCTGCACATCTGAGAAATAAATGCCGATCAAGAGGGGTCCTAAGACAGAGCCCTGTGGGACTCCACTTGTGACTGGCTTAGAGTCTGACATAGCTCCAGCTATTCTGACTTTGTGGGTTCTGTCTAGCCAGTTTGCAACCCATCTTGTGACAAATGGGTTTACATTTAAGCTGTTGAGCTTGTCTATGTTGCCTGAGTGGGGTATTGTGTCGAAGGCTTTTGCCAGATCCAGGTAGGCTGTATGAACTGCTTTGCCTTCATCGATGGCTCTAGTGACCGTTTCAAAAAAGTCCACCAGGTTTAAAAGACAGGATCTGCCTTTTACAAAGCCAAACTGGGTAGGGTCAATTGTCTGTAGGTCCCTGATGTCTTTGTTTATGAGTTCCATAATGATCCTTTCCATAGCTTTGCAGACCAGGCTGGTCAAGCTTATGGGGCGGTAGTTTCCAGGGTCTGTAGAGGCGCCACCTTTGTGGAGTGGGACCACTGTAGCTGTACGCCAGTGTTCAGGGATGTATCCTGTAGCAAGGCTAAGATTAAACAGCGTTCTTATGCGCGGGTTTAGCTCCTCTAGGAGTTCACATAGCACACAACCCGGGACACCATCATGTCCCATGGATGCTGTATTCTTAGCTTTGCTGAGGGCAGCTCTCACCTGGTCATCTGAGATTTCTGGGAGGTTGCAATCAGCTGAGATATTTATTTCGTCTTTTGGGGGAGAGGGAGGGGAGAAATTTGCACTGAACCTGTCTGCCAGTATGTTGGCAACATCTGTGGGTTCAGTGTATTTGTTGCCATTATGAACTAACTCTGCGCATATCTGAGGGTTTCCGCCCAGGTTTCTAACATAACTGAAGGCGGCCTTGTGATTATCTTTAGTGTCCTTAGCGATTTTTCTCTCGAAGTTGGCCTTTGATGATTTTATTAGCGAACATAGTTTTTTGCTAGTGCTGATCAGGGATGCCTTCCCTTTATGGGATTTTGCTCTGTCTTGCAGTAGCTTCCATCTCTTGTTATAAAGTTTGTTTATGGCTGGGGTCCACCAGATAGGATGCCTGCCTTTGGTGGAAAGGGTCTTGGTTTTATTTGGGATTGCATGATCCATGCATTCTTGGAGATGCCCGTAGAAAGCATTTGTGAAGGATTCAGCAGTGTGGGATGCGGTTTCCACTGGCCCAGGGGGCTTGAAGGATACCATTTCAGTCCTAAGGAGTGTAAAGTCGGCTTTTGAGAAGTTTCTCACTGTGGTCTTTTGTGCTGGGGGTGGAGGTGGGATATGAATATCTAGGGTTATTAGTTTATGGTCTGATCTCACTAGTGAGGGGTATACTTCCGGTGTTGAGCATTTTGTCCCCATGTTTGTGATGATCAGGTCAAGTATATTATTTCCTCTTGTGGGGGAGGTGACTAGTTGTTCCATCACATTTGAGTTGATGAATTCCAGGAACCTTTGGGCTAGGGTGTTGGGGCTTGAGTAATGCACCCAGTCTATGTTTGGGTAGTTGAAGTCTCCCAATATGATGGTATTTGGTGAGACATTCATATCCTCCAGTGTCTTCAGGAAGACTGAATGCTACAAGTTGTATAGCAGTTTTGCCTACAGTTAGTTGCACATGGATAGTCTCCGATGCTTCGTGCGTTGCCACTAACCTGGAGGTGTGGGTGTCTTTAATGAATAAGGACACTCCCCCTCCTTTTGTGGTTCGGCCCAGGTTTTGGGGCCGAAATGCATGATACGAGGTATAACCTGGTAGGGCTGGGGTGATCTCAGGAGCCTTGAACCAGGTTTCAGTTACTGCACAGACATCAATGCTTTCCATACTGAGTGTTTCGAGAGCCTGCATCTTGAGATTTAGACTTCTGGCGTTGAGCAGCATTACCCTTAGTTTTTTTTTTATTGTTTTCTAAGGTGGTGGGTTTGTCTTTTGAGCCTTGCCTAAAAAAGGCACTATGGGGGTGGCAAGAGCCTTAGCCAATATCCGGAAGCCCAGTGGTGACAGGTGCAAGCCGTCCCTTGCGAAGCAGCGTGGCTTGTCCAGCATGTCATCCCAAGCAGACAGACATTGGATCCCCTTAGAATGACACCAGTAATTGAGCCAATTATTAAAGCTGATCATCTTGTCTTTGTATTGTGGCATCATTCTTGGTGAGGGCAAGATGCTGTTCAGGGTCAGGGTCATATCGGCCTGGCCTACATAAATAGATAGCTCCTCTATGTCTCTTTTCATGTAGTCCAAGGAGGTACGTCTCAGGTCATTCACGCCGGCACGGACAATGACGGAGTAATATTTGTACTTGCTTTGGAGTGACCTGAGTGCTTGTGTTATGTGGCAGATCCTAGCTCCCGACAGGCAGCTCACCGTTACCCTCTCTTTGTTCAGCCTGGTAAGTGGGACGTCAGTGTGTCTGACTATAGAGTCACCTATTACTAGTGTATCAGACATGGTGTTTCGCCTTAAGGGCTGTGATTGTTTGGCACACTGACTTTGTGTACTATGTGTTGCTTGTGCAGAGTTTTGAGGTGGTGTTTTCTTGGATGTCTGCTTTGGGAGCCTCTGTTGTTTCAGTAAGTTTTTTATTAGAGCCTCCAAGTATGTCTTTGTGTTACTATGTGTTTGGTTTGCAGTTGTGGTTGGTTTATGTGAGACTGGGTTTGTTGTGTGTGTGGTTACCTTCTCCTCCTGTCTGGTCTTGCTAGTCCTGTGTTGAGAGAGTTCAGCCTCCAGTTTGGCTATATAGTTGCATCTCTCACATGTGTTTGTGTTTGTTGGGAGGAGGAGAGGGTTGTCTGTGTACATGAGACAATTGTAACATTGTCTCAGGATTCCCAGATTAACCAGCTGAACTGGAGAGGACATCAGTAATATACCACTCGACATGCCAGAATAGTATAAGGGGGTGATGTGTAACTGGGTCAGAGAGAGGACTTTGAAGGGAAGTGGGTATTAGCACGGGTTGTAGGTGGATGTAGTGCTTACGTTAGTTTAAGGGTGCTTCACTTAAAAGAAAGGTTTTAGGAGCAAGTGCTAGGCTTATGATAAAGCGAATAGACTGATTTTGTTGAAAGTAGAGCTTTCTTAGGGGAAAAATTGAAGTGCAGACTTGGCGGAGCCAGGAATAGTTTAAGCCTGTTTAACCGGCACTGCACTATGCGCACAATCGCACAAAGCCGTGCAAACACGGATTTTAAACAGGGAACTTCAAAAGAGCTGAAAATGGTCCAAAACGACCAATTACTACAATATCTTGTGCTGAGGTCACTCCTTCAGGGACAGATAGGCTGCTCAAGGCTCCCCACTCCCACTGGTGAGCAAAGAAACTTCCTTCTATCCAAGTAAGGCAATGGACAACACAGGAACTACACCACAGTCCAGAATACAGCAAAGCCTGTATACTGGTCTAAACTAGTCAAGAAAGGCAGGAAAACAAGGATATGTTTTTGTTTTTTAGGTTAAAAAGTACACAGAAATGCAGGAAAAACAGTAATAAATCACTTACACAGGCTAGCTCACTTTAGTGGGTAGCCTCAACAGTTAAATTTAACAACAAACTTTCGACCAAATGTAACTTTAAGTGGAGATAATGTACAATGCAAAAAACAGGTAATAAAGCAGTTTAAACTTGTTCAAAGTAAGAAAAGGAAGGTCTCTCAGGTAAAAACAGCAAAAAATACTTAGATCGGGATTATGCTGAAGATCCAGTGGTTGTTGGTAATGGTGACCCAGGTGCTTGCGTGAAAGGAGCGTTTTCCTCCTAGAGGTAAATGAAGGTGGGCAGAGGGAGGGGTGGGGGAGGAGAGTCATTGTGAGTTCTTACCATGACGGGGTGGCTTAGAACTCCCTGTTTTTGAAGTGGAGGAATTCCACTCTTTTGATCTCTGCATTCCCTGTGGCTGCTGTTTGGGGGGTCTGCTTCCACGGGGTTTGGGCTGAACTGACCTGGTGGGAGCAGGAAAGGACCAGTGCTTGGAGGGGCAATGCCTGCTGAACCTGGGTGGCTGGACCTGTACGAAATCCTTAAATGTCTGCATAGATTTAGCTTTTTCTTCCATCTTTTTTAAGACCTCCTCTGCCTTAGTGCCAAATAAGTTATCTTTGTGCAAGAGTGCATCCAAGTATTTAGATTTAACATGCTCTGGCAAGGGCGGTTCCTTAGCCATGCATGCCTTCTTAGGACAGAACCGGTGACTGCTGCCCTGCAAGAAGCTTCTAGGTCGTCAAAACCACAGTGCAAGGTGTGCTTAGGTACTTGACTTGCAGAATGCATTAACTCTTGTAACTCTTTAGATTCTGCACAAGCAGGAAAGGAAGACACTTTTTGTTTGAGGATTTCCATGGTATGTTGCTGAAATTTTAGCATATGGAACTGGCAATTTAGTGCTCCGATAGCAAGAGTAGCAGAGGTGTATACTTTTTTCCCCCATCTGTCTAGTGCTCCAGAATCCCTATCTGAGGGGGTGGGATTCTTAGCAGAGGTTGCTTTAATTCTTTTAGGCCCCTGAGAAATTACCACAGGGTCAGCAGTAGTATTTTTAAAAAGAAATTTGTGTGAGTCAGGGACTCTGCGATATCTGTCAGGTTTTCTGGGTGCAGGAGGTAGGGTGTTGGATTCCAGGAAAACATTGTCCAAAACATCCAGGAATGGGGGGAATGGCCAGGGGTCTGTGCCATGGAAGATCTAATAAGTCCCAGAGTCTCTTTTTAGACTGAGGGTAGTCCTGACATTCCCACTGGAAATGCTCCCTTAAGGTATGAAGGGTTTCCCCAAAGGAAAAGTCCTCGGGGGAGGAGAGGCTGAAGGAATGGAGTCCTCTGCATCAGAATCGACATAAGCAAAGAGGGGTTGCATGTCTTCATATTCAGATGCATCAGAGTCATCAGACTCCTGTTCAGATAAAATTATTGGGGACAGATCTCTTTTTCTTTTGGAAGGGGTAGCTTGGCTTCCCCTGATCAGCATCAGGTCTTCCGCCATTTTAAGCATCCAACCACTACCTTTCTTTCCACTCCACTACCTACCTTGATTATAGCATGCTCAGATGCTCATAAGCCTAGTACTTATTATACTGCAGGAACTTCTTATTGTAACATTTGTTAATGTCTGTTATGTACTTCACAGATAAAGATTCTAGTTGTCTACTGATGTACTATGTTCTTCACCTGTAAATATGTTGTAAGTAATTGCTATGTTAAATTGTTAATCACTATGTAATCCAATGCAACTACTGTCTGTTTATTTTAACTGTGGAGCTTTTCTCCCCGGGCCTCCGCTGAAAATGGACCTACGTCCAGTCAGACACTCCCGGTTAACAAATGTAAATTAATAAATTTGAGACTGAGGCAAGGAAGCAGGTGCCTGAGATTGGGTCATTGGTTTCTTGGGTGTGGTTCGTACCTTGAGCCTTAGAAACTCAGTAGTTTTCGAAAGAACGGTAGACGCAAAATAAGTCGCCAGTTTGTGTCAAGAATCGGTAGTGCGAAGTACTTCCTCAGAAGCCAGTGCCTGCTCAGCGGCTCTTGACACATCCAAGGGAGAGACGACCGCATGATCGGATCCTTAGTCGAAGAAGAGTTCGATGGCATACCGGACTCCGAAAGGGTCTCAGTAGTGGCCTGCGAATCCACAGAAGCGGGCATCAGGGGCTCACTGAGGACTGAAGACCTGACGACTAGCTTAACAGAAGCATCATCAGTAGGTTTGGACCTGTGTGGTCTGTCTTTATCCTTATGATTTTTCAGAAGATCTGCTGTCAGATGGCTTACCGAAGCCATAACAGAATTTGAGGATTTTAAGCGAAAATATCTAGCTACAATAAGGGCCCGATGACATATAGTTCTGGCATTGAACAAAGCACAAAAGCAACACTGGGGGACGTCGTGGTCTGTGCCTAAGCAAGTGACGCAGTAAGAATGAAAGTCTCGGTTTGGTATTTGCTTTCCACAGGCAAGACAATTGTTAAGTTTTTCTGACATCGGTTAGTGCAAGAAAAATGGATCCCCAATGGGGTATTTAGCTTTGGAAGACTTCAACTTCAATTTGGAAGATGAAACTCAGGTAGCAGCTGACCGGCACTCATGCAAACTGCTTCTGCTTTGGGCTCTGCGTCAAGAAAGACTGATGTAATGGCGTTGGCTGCCTTACTTTATACTACTGATGTCAGTCCTGAAGTGACAGCAACCAATGCAGAAATACTAAGCCTCTGGTATTCGGGCCAGCCGAGGGCTACCCTGGCAGAGATAACCCAAATGTGATGACTGCAATAGTGAAACACGAAGAACATCTGGTTCTTTTATGTACTCAGTGTAACTTAACCCGTATCTCTCTTGTACACACAAACACACCACCTTTTCTTTTTTTTTTTTTTACTTTTTGTCTTAATTTTACTATTGCGAGCATATACATTGGCGACCATTTGCTTTTTAAATATCAGAGCTTCATGGCAGCTTGCTGTGGATTGGCAGATTTATTTTTCAGCAGGCATTTCCTCAACATTAACACTCTACTGGAAAATGTTCGTTCTCCAGTCAGGGTGGTGATGTACAGGTCATCCATTCTCTAATATGAAGATTTAGCTTATCTAATAAATTAAAATAGCTACTTTATTAAGTTAATTGGTTAATTATCCAAATAAATGTGTGTAAATTGAGACTGACTACATCTAATCTGCATGAGTGTATTTGAAAAAGTGGAGTACACCTTCCGAAAAAGAAAACATACGTGAAAACAAGCTTTTAAAAAAAAACTGTCTTCAAACACACAGTATTTTTATTAACCAATTTGACTAGTTAGTCTAACTAGTTTTATTCTTCATCTGCCCTGGTGCTAGTACTTGTCGTACACCCACTCTTTCACAGTGGAAGGTTTAAGTGCTGTCTGAACTAGTAATAAGGATTATTCTGTAAGTTTTATAAAGTACTCCATCTGTATGCCTAGATGTGTAAAAATTAATTACACTCGTGAAGAGAAAGGGTGACTTTTGCAGAGTCTTTTCTTGCTCATATTGAAACTATCTGGGAAGCAGATTATCTTTTTTATGTGCAATGGTTGTGAAAATTCTTTGGCTCTGTTTACAGGGAACTTGCTGGATGTATGCTGAGCAATGTTACGCTGACAGATGTGGACTGGGGACTTTTGGGACTCACCTTGTTTACAACTGAGCTACATGTTGATTGTTGAGTGCTGCTTCAAATGTTCATGCTTTTGGAAGTGATTTGTCAATTAACAGTGACCAATTCAGTTTCAATGTCTAAGTAAGGCTCTTAAAAATCACCCTTCCCGTCCAGAGGAAACTAAATAAAGTTTAACAAAAATAATTTTTCATGTTCTGACAACAGTGATTTCTGCTTCCTGCTAATTCAAAACAAAACAGCTACATCTATTTTATACATACGAATCCTCACTAGCTCAGCACATTTCTGATATCTGCACATTTGTTTATGCAGCATGTAAATTTAAACCTGATAATAAATCTGTAACTGCAACCTTGTTATTTTGAAAAGGTTTGGATGCCCCTTAGATTCTTAGAGCAATGTTGTCTGGAGCTCTGTGCACTTTGTAGAGCCTAGCCATCCATTTTCTGATAACCTACTTTATCCTTTAGTGTCATGAGGACACAGGAGCCTATCTTGGCAGCATGGGGCACAAGGCACTAAAACACACTGTGCAGACGGTGCAGGGCTAGAGAAGAATATTCATGGACATTCTCTCACGCACTTAACTACGGGCAGTTTGGAAGACTGTCACTCAACCTACTGCATGCCTCCGGGAGGAAACTTGACCCTAAAGAAGAAACATGCAGACTCTGCACAGAAAGCAACCCAGATGGGAAATGAACTGCAGAACTTATTTCTGTGAAGTGGAAATGCTGTTCCATGCTTAACTCCCAGTCCCCTTCACAAACTGATCTGACGAGAGGTCAGTCAAACACCCAAATATAGCTCCCCCATGATGTTTCAAATACAGTAGTATTGATCCTCGCATATAACAGAGATACTGTGATGTATCCCAAGTTCCAGTTGGGATTCTAAGGACTGTCACAGTTTTCCTTGGAAGTGAGTGAATAAAAATGTAAAGACTATAGTATCATGCAGTATATTCTGCCTACTGTAAAGGACACTGATTTAAGAGTCTGTACATAATGCAGCAGGGATAAAATGCAGCAAAGATGTGACAGTGAATTCTGCAGTTTGATGTGTTTCTTCAGTAGTCAAACTGTTTTTCAGCAATGACATACTGTCAAACACAGGTCTTGCATTTCTGAGAAACAGTCTTCCATCCTATCACCACCCACATCGTGAAGGATAGGAGGTCAGGAGCAATGCCAGTTAAGTGGTAAGAATGAACAGAACAACTCACTGCAGGGGAAGGAGCTAACACTTAATGTGATGTGGGAGGTTGAAAAGTACTAGCTATATTTAATTGGTCTTGCTCCTTCCACACATATTGCTGATGCTGAAACAAAACTTCACAAATGAGGTGGGTTTCTCTCCCTCTCTGGAAATATCCCTTGGGAGAGGGCCTAGGTGATTGTGAGGATACACAAAATCCCCTTACGGCATTGCTGTCTAGTTGGATTTTGTACCATAAGATGACATGATTACCTTAAAGCAATTGGGAGTTGCATAAAGGAAAACCCTCTGCTCTTTGTACATGTGAAAGCAGCTATTACAAGCAGTTAATTGTCTTCAAAACTGTACATGAGCTTCTTAATGATCTACCACCTGCAGAGTCTGTATTTCTATGGGAAGGTTCTATGCTCATGAGAGCAATTATGGAAATTCCTGGGGGGGGACATAACTGGGACGAACAGCTGCCTGATCTAAACCAAAATGGTAATTTTTTTTGGACATTTATGCTAGTCAGGGACTGTCTAAATCAAGCACAATGTTCAAACAAAAGGATGCTCGTGTATTGAGTTGCTTTGTTCTACAGCAACTTGGGCCAAAGTTCAGCGATCACCTTTACAGTCATGCCATCAGATCTGAGGCCATATGTTCAGGACACACCACTCTAAACAGGTGCTGTGTTGTTAAATGACACTTGGTGGTAAGTTGCATTAGTTGGGCAGGGCAATGGCTAGACAGACAGAATCCTCGAACATGTAAATAAGAGTGTCTCGGAAACATCTTGCGGGCTTTCCTATGTGATGATTTCACCTCTCTCCTCCACTGAAGCTCTTCCCCATATACCTGGGAAGGTCACAGGTGTGAACTCTGAACTGATCCTGTTGAAGACTCTGGCAGTACAGCTGCCGGCAGAGCTGCAACTGAAAGGTGGTCAATGCTAACCATGGCTGTAACCAGTTAAGTTAAAGAATGAGGGCTCAAATTGTTCTGACCAATACATACCAAAAGCCCATGAAGGCAACAGCTACTAAAATGAAGCCTCAGGTTGGAGAGGAGTTTATTACAAGACTTTTTGATGACCTTAAAGATGTTCGAGCAAACCATTAGGTCATTCAGGAGGGGAAGGGGGGAAACTAATCAGGCTTCTATCAGCAAGGATTAAAAGATGCTGACCTTAACTAGGGGCATTTTGAAAGGGAGAATGAAAACAATAAGAAGTTCTTAATCATGTGCTTCCTACTGAGACGGCATGGCCAGAAACAACTGGTAATATTAACTCCATGTGTAATGGCCAGAAACAACTGGTAATATTAATTCCATGTGTAATGGCCAGAAACAACTGGTAATATTAATTCCATGTGTAATGGCCAGAAACAACTGGTAATATTAATTCCATGTCTAATGGCCAGAAACAACTGGTAATATTAATTCCATGTGTAATGGCCAGAAACAACTGGTAATATTAATTCCATGTGTAAAGATGAGGCCACTATGACAACTAAACAGTTTCACATTGGCAATGCTGTAGTAAAGACAGTGATCTGACCAAAAGTGCTGAATGCATTGTACCATGCTTGGATGCCATGGGTAATTGTCACCATACACTCGGAGAAGCATAGTTACATTGACTGACTTTTTATCAGGGTTCTTTGACAGCTGTTTACTGAAATGACATGTGCTGTGATGGTGCGAGTTGGTGACATGCTATAGCATTTTTTTTTTAAACTTTCCTCACTTTTGTGCTACTGTGGTGATATTTAAGTATAAATAAGAGGTGTATAGGGAAGTAATGAATTTTCACCCCTATAGAGAAGCTTTCTCTCCATTTCAGTTTTCAGTAATATTTTTCAATTTAAGGAAAAGCAATGAGGCCCAACTCATACAGAGGTGACTGATACAATCTGACTGCAGTAACGCATGGTTATTGTGCCTTTTTAATTCTACAAAGGAAGGAAAGGGCAGTATTTCTTGACTGGTAAAATAGTACCCCCCATTTTAAAAAAAAAGTCATTTAAGATGCCCCCTTGGTGACTGGTGTTTCCCATAAAAGATGTACCAAACACACCCTATTGGTACATGCTAAAAGATATCTCTCTGCCTGCATAAAAAGCTTGAGGACTAACTGGTCAACTATTTGAGATATGGAAGTCTTGTCTGCCATGCTCAGCCTGGTACCCACCATGACCCTCACCATGAGAAGTCGTTTAGAAAATAAATGGACATACAAAAACTATGATCCAGGTAGTCATATGTCCATACAGTAGCACACTTATAGAAACAGCTGTTTTTTGATAAAATATCACCACATGCATACAGAGATCTTTATTCAGTGTATACTGCTCAAGATACAGTTTTCTATCTCAAGGGTCTTTTTTAATGAACCCTTCATAATATTTTTGAGGCTCTGAACCAAAATTTATAACAAAAGCCAAGCATCTTAGCTAATTACACCTGTCCACTTGAGACAGTCCGCATCATTTTTATGTTTTAGGCCCTTAATTTTCTTTGTAACAAAACAATGTGGGTATTCAGGATGAATCAAATATTTGGTAAATATCAAAGGGGGTACTACGCTCAATGAATGGCCTGATGAGTGCAGAGAACTCTGGAATGATCACAACCCTAGACATGGATGCCATACCCTTAATAAAAAGCTATGCAATGAAAAAATACTCTCTTACAATAGTGAATACATGGTGATAGCACATTTAATTGTCTACATAGGTTCCCAGGTCCCTAACTACTGCATCAGTTTTCAGGGGTGTGTTGTCAGTGTGATAGCTACAAGGGACGTCTTGCTTGCTTGCTGAAGGATACTATTATAGATTTCTTGCAATTTGGATTTAGTCATCAAGACTTCCAAGATGGTTGCACATGGAGTAAAAGTTTAATTTTAGCTTTCCCAGAGTGAAAAACTCAGAGAAAGCCAGTGGACCTATATTTTTAGGTCAGTTTCAGTAACGGTCTAGTAAGTGTCCGGCCTGGATACCAGCAAAAAAAAAAAAAGAAATGCAGAGGACTTGAAAGAAAATCAGTTACATAAGTTAAGGAAAAATGACTGGGAAGAATATTGCAGCTGTTCAGAAAAAAGCAGTGCAAGATCCAGACATGGCTTCTAGTAACCTATTATAAGACAACAGCGCACAGACCTGGTTAAAATAAATGAAACACTGATGGAGTACATCAACTCAAACAACAAAAGGCTGGAAAAAATGGAAGAAACATTAAACAAATATTCAGATGAGGTGATAAAACTACAAAAATCACAAGTTAAAATGAAGAAAAGGCTGGCTGAATATAAGACCATTCAAGAAGAGATGATTTAAAAAATAATAGAATTTGAGGTAAGAGCATGTAGGGAAAGCCTGATATTTTCTGCTGTACCACAGAAGCTGGAAGGAACAGACTGTATTAATTTTATGAAAGCACAAGTAACTAGACTGGTATTTCACAGCAGGACATGTTAACTGAAAGGGCACATTGTGTGTGTATGCTTCAAACCTGGCTATGAGAAAGCATCCTAGACCTTTAATAGTAAAGATGCAATACTACCAGCAGAAGAAACGAATTCTGAAAGAACGGTGGCAGAAGGACAAAGTACTAAAAGTGGGAAGCAGTAGAGCGTTTATGGAGATAAGACTAATTGTACACCAGGCAGAAGAGGAATAAATGTATTCCATTATTCAGGGAATACTGGAAAGCAGACATGAGATTCAAACTGTTTTACGCAGCTATCTTTAAATATTCTTTCCTGGAGGGACAAATTCATTTTTTGATGCAGTACAAGTTAAGGAGGAAATACAAAAGTTTGTCCAACAAAAAATGAGCTGATAAACAGAAGGAATTTCTGCTTCTTGTTCTTCTGGTAATGAAGACCAGAAAGAGACTGCCAGTAAAATCTTTTCCAATGTTTCAAAGAATCAAAGGAAAGCTGAAAAGTCTGTATGTCACCATACAGCAGGGATGCACAGACTTTAACTGTGTACCAACAGTGAAGGAACTGAGCTGAAAAGTTAAGAGACAGAGTTATGTATGACATGTAATGACAAAATATATGAGAAAGGCAATTTTGGACAGCTCAATGGCGCAGCGGTAGAGTTGTCACCTCACAGCAAGAGGCTCTCTGGCTCAATCCTCGGCTGGAGTGCCTTCGGTGTGGAGTGTGCATGTCCTCCCTGTGTCCATGTGCATTCCCTCTGGGTGCTCTGGTTTTTCCCATGTTACAAAGACATGCATCTGGAGTGTTTCTTCCCGGGCCTCCACTGAAAAAATGGCTTCGTTCCAAGTAAGACTTTCCTGGTAAACAAATGTTAAATAATTAAATAAATAAATTTATTGTCAACGGAAGGCGGAGTGGTAGTAATATATTTAAGATCACAAAGTTCATGAAAATAGCTGCAACAAATGCTACTGAAGTACTATGGGATATGGCTGAGTACAAAATTAATAACATAATTAGCAAACACAAAATGCAGAAAAGTGCTCAGAACACATTTAATCTGCAAAAACTGGACAATATAAATGACTAAATTGGTTTACAACAAATAGAAAGGAATGCAGATATTTATGTTAGAAGGTAGCATTTAGAAATACAGAAAGTGAGTAAAAAGCATGTAGGTCACTACACAAAATGAGAAAAATAAACTGGATACTGGTATAGTAGTATATAGAATTAACAGTGCTTACTATAACGCACTGTCTTTAGACATTGTTCATATATGTTACAACAAAGAAATAAGCATTATTACTACAGACTTACAATGGTAAGGAATTGATCACCAAGGATAAACTCAAGGAGTAAGTGACAATTTATAAAATATACATATTTCACTTACATGGATTTAGCCAAGAAGGACTGCCATTTATCAGTAGACAATTATACAATAAATAGTTCTGGATAGAGGACTTCCAGTGCCAGGTCATGCCTACAAAGCAGCTAACCTGCAGAGCTCCACCAGTAGTAAAAATTAGTAATAGATTTACAGTAGTCAAGTGCCACATTTACAGTAGTCAAGTGCCACATAAAGAGCTAAGTAACAAACTGAAGGCGAAGAGGCTGAATGAATGGAAAAGGGAAGAAAAGCAGACATGGAGAAGTGAAAAATGTAAAAAGCAAGTGATTACAGCAGCTGGCCATAGAAGTGCAGAGAGCAGACTGAAATTAGATAGCAGTAAGAGAGCAGACTGACATTAGATAGCTACTGCAGCATTTGAAGACTAGTAAGTAAGGCTGATACAAATGTGAATGAGCATGAAAAGGAAATAGAAGCTGTCGTGTAAAGTTTGAATGAATGTAACACAATTACCCAAGAACTCATGGTTAGAATGAATGTAATACAATTACCCAAGAACTCGTGGTTAGAATGAATGTAACACAATTACCCAAGAACGCATGGCTAGAATGAATGTAACACAATTACCCAAGAACTCATGGTTAGAATGACTGTAACAATTACCCAAGAACGCATGGTTAGAATGAATGTAACACAATTACCCAAGAACGCATGGCTAGAATGAATGTAACACAATTACCCAAGAACTCATGGTTAGAATGACTAACAATTACCCAAGAATGCATGGTTAGAATGAATGTAACACAATTACCCAAGAACTCATGGTTAGTAACACAGGAAACCTAAACCAAATTAGATCCGAACCAGACCAAGAACAAAATTCTGCCTTTTATTTTAAAGGTCAATCTCAGACTAATGAAGGGCTTTCTAGGCCTAGCACATTTAACCCACCCTTAAACCCACTGTTAAAATTATTTGAAGGTTTGGTAGAGGCAGATTTAAGAGACTTTTGTTTGAACAGGTCTCACATACCATCGGTTAATTTTAGACCAGAACTTGGTCAGTTAATCAAGAGGCTTGGTGATGAAGACATTCGGGTGATGAAGCCAGATAAGGGTGGAGGCGTAGTTTTAATGTATAACATGATATATGACACCCACATTCACAATATGTTGCAGGATACTGAGTGTTATGAACTGGTTTCTAGGAATGAATTGAATTTAGCACATTCTAAAACTTCTTATTTACTCATGGATCATTTATTACAGGGTGTGATAAATGAAAAACTATATAATTATCTCTATGTTAGAAACCCAAGGATACCTGCAATTTTTGGAATTCCCAAGACACACAAGGGCTTAGACCCTTTGAACTTTAGACCTATTGTCTCAGGAGCTGGGGGAATAACACAGCCCTTAGGAAAATTCATTGATTTTACCATCAACAAATTTGCTTTCACTTTACCTCATGTTTGCAAAGATTCATGGGACTTTCTCTCAGGCATCCAGCAAAATCTCTATAAACCAGAGCTTTTAATGGCCACTATTGACATAGTTGAATTATTCCCCAGTATCCCCCATGCTGTAGGGCTGGAATGGTTCAACAATATTCTAGCTGCTGAATCTGGGTTAGGGTCTAACACGATTGGTTTATTGGTTGAATTTATGGAGACTGTCCTAGAAAACAATTTCATCTATTTTAAGGGTGACACTTACAAACAGAAAAAGGGTGTAGCAATGGGCACGGCTTGTGCTTCTAGTTATGCAAACATAGTGTTACACCACTGGGAAAACAAATTTGTTTTTTCCACGCATTGGGTTCAACATATCACCCACTATAAACGATACCGGGACGATATTTGTTTGTTATGGGATGGCATTTAGATCAATTCTTAAGACTTTATGGTTTACATCAATTCTGCCACTCCCTTTCTATATTTCACTTATAAAGTAAATAATGATTATTTGCATTATTTTGATGTTGCCCTTCTTAAAGATGTCAGTAATGGTACTTTTCAATCTAAGATATATAGAAAAAACTCCTTTTCTAATTCCTACCTACATTTCAACAATGGCCACCCCTTCCACCTGAAGAAGGGTACTGTGAAGGGTCAACTTATACGTGCTTCAAGGATGTGTAGCACAATGGAGCTTTTTCTTGAAGAGGTTAACTTGCTAAAGCAACTTTTTGATGAAAGGGGTTACGCAGCACACTTAGTAAGTAATTTGGCTGAGGAGGTTACTGCTGGTAGGGAGACTATTTACTGCCCTCGGTTAGGTAAGGTGGCATCTGGTGGCATTCTTTCAAAACCATCGGAACAGATAGAATACCAAAACAGTTTTGTGTATACCTTTTCTGGTGATTCCTTAAAAATTGAACAATCAATTAAAAAATATTGGCCAATTTTGGTACAACATGATGATTTCAAACAGATTGTTAAGGAGCATCCCCATTTTATTAGGAAAAGGGACACGAACCTCAAGGGTCTCTTTGAGATCAGACCTGGCGTGGACAATAAAAGGGTTTATTCGAAACCTAGAACGTATAACTGTGGTTCATGTAAGCAATGCCCTTATGTGCATAACGACAGTTCATTTTTCATTCCCTCTAGGAGGTTTAAATTTAGGGCTGAACACCATTACAACTGTGGTACGAAAGGAGTTGTCTATTTAGGTTTTTGTACTCAATGCTCCAGTTTTTACATAGGTAAAACTGAGAGAACCCTTAGGAGAAGGATATATGAGCATCTTTATGATGTTTCTAAGAAAAAAGAAAACAATGCTTTATTTAAGCATCTTAGCATATGTCCTAATATGCAACTTAAATTTTTAATCCTAGAGCAAGTCCTACATGACAGTAGAGGGGGTGACTGGGAAACCCGGCTTGAATATAAGGAACTGTTGTGGCAGCTCAAGTTGAACGCAACTAAGCCTCCTGGTTTAAATGATAGTATTGGTATTATGAGTGTTTTGAAACTGAGGAGGGCCAAGTTATGATTTTGTTCATTATAAAAAATGTTTTAGGTGGGTTGTTCATTGCCAGTTATTTTGGATAACATTTTGTTTTGAGTGGATGTTTCAAACTTTGGTTAACTTTTCTTATGATTAACAGAGGTCTTAGAAACCAATAGTTCTTAATAGATTTTTTAGACATAAAAAGATTTTTTTAAGACTGTTTTTAAGTTTTTTAAGCTTGTTTGTAGCTTTATAAAGCAGTCATACATGCTTTATTACGAGCTGTAATTTAAACACGTTTTTACATTATTTAGTACAATTTTGTGGGTTATTAGACATTGTATAATTTCATTGAATGAATGAATTGCTGTTGGCACTTTAACATCTGATTTGCATATTTTATTAGTTGCTATTCTAGTCACATGATTTGGGCTAGAAAGTAGCCAAGATGGTTCATCTTGAAAAAGCCTGGTATGCCTCCAGGCGAAAGCGCTTGATGTGGAATTTGTTATCATTTCATTAAAACAGAGTTTTATTTAAGTCATTTTGAATTTTTTGTTCCTGTTGAGCCAATGAATGTAACACAATTACCCAAGAACGTATGGTTAGAATGAATGTAACACAATTACCCAAGAACTCATGGTTAGAATGAATGTAACACAATTACCCAAGAGAACATAAGTCAGACTCTCAATGGTGGTATGGAAGGTCAGAGAGAGGCAGAGATGAAGATGGAGACAGAGCACAAAACAAATTAAGAGAGGCAGTTTATTTCCCAATATTTAAGACCCTTGAAGATATCCTTTGCTGCCTATCTCAAAACTTACCCCAAGAAACTATAGTCCTAGGTGACTTTAATATTGATTGGAAGTCTTGCAGCACTGAGCACCCTACTAACCATATCAACCTATTTGGTTTCTCTCAAACTATCACTTCCCCTACTAGAATAAATAAACCCAGTAAGAAAGAAAGTACCTTAGATTGGATACTCATAAAGAATCATCTCCATCCATATGAAGTAGTGACCCTCCCAGATGATGTAAGTGATCACTTACTCACCTATACTATCAGGCATAAGACCAATATACCCTCCACAACCACTTTCAAGACAACTCAAACCAATAAAATCTTTAACCCTGATCTCTTCCAAAGAGAATTTAGGGCATGTGATTGGTCTCCCATCAAATACCTCCCTCTTGAGGAAGCCGTGAGATACTTTAATTCTAAATTCCTAGCAATTCTTGACCACCATGCACCAACCCGAACTATCAGAATTAGGACTAAACCTGCCCCTTGGCTTTCTAGAGAAACCAAACAAAAAATCATACTTAGAAATAAAGTCTGGGCCAAATGACGTACCACTAAAAACCCTGTAGATCAACAAAAATTTAGACAGCTGAGAAATAACACAAAGAAAGCTATACTCTCAGACAAAAGGAACTTTTACTTACAACTCCAGCAAACTCACCAAAAAAAAGAAACACAAATGTTTTGGGCAGCCATTAACAAACGACTCCACCCTGGTCAATCCATTACACCAACCCCCCAAAGCTCTGACCATGAGAATCCTAAGCAAACTGCCAATACCTTTAATACCTTTTTCATAGAGGCCGTTCAAACACTTGCAAATCAACTATCACCTGATAGCTCAACTCTCATAACCTCTAATACTACCCTTCTCCCTCCTTTTCTCTTGCAGCCGGTACCTACATCATGAATTCTCACCCTAATCCAAAAACTTAAACCATCCACTCCCTCAGCTGACCAACTACCTGCAGAATATCTGCAAAAAGCTGCCAAAGCCATAGCCTATCCCATTTCCATCCTGATCAACAGAACCATAAGTGAAGGACAAACCACAACTATCTGGAAAATCTCCCACATTATCCCCTACATAAAGGTGGCAACTCTTACGAATTTTCTAACTACTGACCAATAGCCTTACTCTCACCTTTGGCAAAAATTATGGAAAGATGCATCCATAGTCAACTACTTGACCACGTAATCCAAAATAACCTACTTTCCAAGTGTCAACATGGCTTTAGGCCATTCCACAATACTACTACTGCCCTCTTATCCTTTACTGACTGCATTAACAAAAAATGCAATAACAGCAGGCTTTCCTCTGCACTATTTATTGATCTTTCAAAAGCATTTGATATGGTTAACCACCAGATACTTATAAATATCCTCAAATCCCTTTCACTAGATGCACTGGCCATAAAATGGTTCCAATCATGCTTAGAAAACAGACAACAGGCACTGCTATGGGATAATGAGCTATCTACCCACCTCCCCATTACCCTTGGTGTCTCTCAAGGCTCCATACTGGGACCTCTCCTATTTTCACTTTTCATTAATAACCTTCACTTAGTAATTCCTCAGGCTACTTGTATACAATATGCAGATGATTCTACACTAATATGCTCAGCCACATCTTCATCCGAACTACAGTCCCTAACCCAAAATGTTTTCAATACAGTAGAACAATGGTTTACACAATGTTGCCTCCTTCTGAACCCCAAAAAAACTAAACTCTTGCTCTTTACTCCCACACGTAAGTCTTCTCCAACAGAGTTCACAGTCATATCTAATAATGGTACTCTAATATCTTCTGACCCTACTACCAAACTTCTTGGAGTAACAATTGACAATAATCTCAACTTTGACACCCATATCATCAATACCATTAAAACTGTAAATAGAAAACCTGTCTCTCTATAGGATCAGACATTTCCTTACTCCAGCAGCAAGAATAACTATCACCCACACTCATCTAATGTCTACATTCCTCTATGCCTCCCTATATATACTAATCTATCAAAAAATAACCTCCACAAAATGGTAACCTCCTACAACAACATTGCCAAACTTGCTACTGGAAATCCTTTTAGAACTCACCACTGCACTAACATAAAACAGCCAGGATGGCTTGAGCTACAAAATCAGCTTAAATTTCACCAACTTACCATTGCCCACAAGATCCTTTACCCACCAACCAATACTCCAATACTTTCTACCCTCATTACCCCCTATAACAATCTTAATAACTTACGTTCATCATATAAACTACTTGTCAGTATATGTAAATCCATCAACATGGCCGGTGACTCTCTATTCTCTAATACTGCAGGAAAAACCTGGAACCTACTTCCCAGTGAACTTGCATCACTGTCCTCTTTATCACTTTTCAAAAATAAACTGAAACCTTACCTTAGAACACACTGGTTATGCCCTTGTTCTAAACCTGATTAACCTTCCCTTATTTACTGGACTCTGTTTACCTGCTAATCTCTCAGTACCAACTCCAATCCTCCTTTATAATATATACAGCTTTAGACTTGCTATAGTTAACTGACCTGTCCTGTTGATATTTTCTTTATTTTAGAATTGTATTTAGTTTCTTTATTTACCTTACCTTGACTTGTAGAGATTTTCTTTGTATATGCGATGTTTGTTAGATAGTTATGTAATTGAGCTTCCACCCTTTGTTAATGATTTGTACTAGCATTTTTTGTTACTAAATTCTCTTGGAGCTTATCTCCCCAGGCCTCTACTGAAAATGGACAAATATCCAGTTAGACTAGCCCAGTCAACACATGTAAAATAAAATAAAAAACAGCATCTTCATGAGAAACTGGGACTAATCAGGGAAGCACAGAAGAAAGGGATTGTGCAAATGGGAAGCTATACAAGCAGCTCAGCAGATGCACCACTGGACAGAAGACCAATAATGAGTCTTCCGACAACGTATAAACTATACATGGGGACTAACACCGACAGAGTTTATAGTCATTTAGGAGAAAACTCAATTATGGCAGTAGAACAAAAGGGCAATAAAAGAAAGTCATATGGAACAAAGGATCATTTGCTGTTAAATAAAGTTATAGTGGAGAACTGTAAGAAAGGGAAGAATCTAAATATGGTATGGATTGACTATAAAAAAGGATTTGATAGTGTCCCACATTCATGGATAAAAAGAGTGCTTAAAAATGTATAAGGTACATCCTACACTGATTGATTACATTACAGTAACCATGAAACAGTGGCAGACCACTTATTATGCCATGATAAAGGACAGTTTATTATCCCAGGGATAAAAATCCAAAGGGGGATATTCCAGGGTGACTCCCTGTCACCATTGCTATTTTGCCTTGCCATTAATCCATTAAGCTGTTTACTTAACAGCTTAGGTCATGGCTACAATTTAGCCTCTAGAAAACAACAAATTCTAGTGACTTCTCATCTTCTCTTTGCTGATGATTTAAAACTGTATAGCTCATCAGATGAAGAACTGAAAGCACAGTTGCAGGTTGTCAAAACTTTTCAGATGATACTGGAATGTCATTCGGTCTTGATAAATGTGCAAAAGCAACCTTTAAGAAAGGAAAATATCAGTTTGGAACAAGAATGTGATATAAAAGAGCTTGAGCAAGAGGGAGTGTATGAATACTTGGGAATTGATGAAGGATTAGCAATAAAACATGAACAAATGTGAATAAAGCTTAGTAAGGAATACTTTAGAAGACTTAAATTGATCCTGAAAACAGCATTGACATCTAGGAACAAGATCCAAGCCATAAATCAATTTGTTCTTCCTGTCCTAACTTATAGTTTTGGAGTGAGTGATTGGCCCCAAAAAGTGTTGGCTAGATTGGATATTAAAACAAGAAGGCTGCTTCATGCTCACCAAATGATTTATAAAAATCAGTGTATACCAAGATTATATATTCCCCATTCTGAAGGAGGTATGGGCCTCTTTGAAATTGATTACATGTACAGATCTGCAGTCGTGGGACTTCAGACATATTTACTGACCTCACAAGATCCAAATGTAGTTAAAGTTTTGAAACATGAGGAGAATAAATCTAAGATATCTCTGCTTAATTTAGCAGAAGCATGTCAACATCAAGCAGCAATGGAAATCAAACTAGAAGTGGATAAAATTCAGGCAGCAACTGAATGTGCTAAAAAACAAAAGAAAGAATATATGGTGAAGGACCAGATGAGAAGGCAAGAAATGTGGAAAAAACATAAATATAGCTGCAAGTAAAGAAAACTTCTGGAAGAGCCTCATGTTGATCAAGAACGAATGCAGGAATGGTTAAGGAGAGGTGAATTCACATCAAGAAATAAAAGGTTAATATTGGCAGCCCAAGACAGTGGGTTACGTACACGCAGGTTTACAAAGTCCATTGAATATATGGGAGAAACGGATATATGTAGGTTTTGCAAAACTGAATTAGAAAAAGTCACACACCTTGTTGCTGGTTATGATGCACTAATGGCAGAGGGACTGTATAGTGAAAGGCATAATAATGTGGTGAGACTGTTACATTGGAGACTGTGCAAACATTATGATATCAAAGTGGCTGAAAAACACTGGAAACATGAGCCACAAAGAACCACAGAAAATGATGAAGTTTACATCACATGGGATCACCCAATTCCAACAGTTAAAAAGATAGATGCTAGAAAACCGGATATAGTGGTCCAAGAAAAGAAGACAAACGTAGCATTGATCTCGCCACACGCAGTGACTGCAGTGTCTTGCGTACAGAGAGAGACAAAGTCATAAAATACATTGATCTGCAAGCAGAAATGAGAACCATGTGGAAGAAAGATACCCAGACAGTTCCAGTAGTAGGAGCAACTGGTCTTATAAAAAAGAATTTACAATCGTATTTAGATATGTTACCAATTCAAGTAAGACCATACGAATTGCAGAATGGGCACATTGTGGGTGCTGCAAATGGCACTTTTGTTTAACATGAAAGAGTGAAACAATACTAATTTCATGAACTTTAATCGTACTTTGACTTACGAATGGGGTCCATTCCCGTCATGGTATTAAAAACCTAAAAGACTTGGAGAAATTAAAAACAATATAGATGTGACTATAAATATTAAAAATGCTTGCGTGTCTCTCTTAACCTTCCTTTTTTGATTTCTAACATATTTTTTGATCGTTTCACTATAAAAATGAACATTAGCCTCCAAAACTGTGTGTTAAACTATAATTACTGACTATTACAGTAACCTGGGTAAAATGGAAGGACTGAATAAGCAGCAAAAGGTTCTGTTGTGCGTTTTCAAAGACTGCAAACAAAATGTTTAGAATTGGGTGGGGTTAGTTTGCTGGCATAAGAACTGTGGACTTTCTGGTATGAGGGTGATATATCTCCAGACAGCTAGCCTGGAAGTACAACGTGGTTGCTCATGTAGATGAGACTGCCTTGTGTGTTTGGAAAATAGCCATACTATTTTAAATAACTCAGCAGTAGAATAACTGGACAGAAAGGAAAGGGATGGAGTTACAATTAAACAGATCCGCAATACATGAAGAGGGCTGCATGTAAACATCATGTGGTATGGCTGATGCACATACCAGTTCATTTCAAATGGAGAAAATGGAAAGAAAGAGAATTTAAACTCATTAATGTAATAGTGAAACAGTAAAGTAGAAGTTAAGATAAATAATGGTCTTTGAACCAGAGTTGAGGAGTTAGGATTATTTCCATAAGGTGTTCTGCAAGAAGCAAAACAAGAACACAGACAGATGAAAATACAGAGGGAAGAGGATGAAATAAAATGAAATAGCAAAAAAAGGTCACTGTAAAATGGGATGAAAAATGTACGTATAGGTGGCAAGTATGTAATTTTTGACATTTATGTGAGGTATTACCTGGAAATAGAATAGTGGTGTTGTATAATCAGAATGATGAGCACAGTGGGCGTGTATAATCAGAATGATGAGTACAGTGGGCGTGTATAATCAGAATGATGAGTACAGTGGGCGTGTATAATCAGAATGATGAGTACAGTGGGCGTGTATAATCAGAATGATGAGCGACATATATAGGTTCACAGGTAGGTACTAGGCTATCTGCCCAAAGGCATTTATAAGCCTAACTGGAATGTTTTGGCTTTTGCTGCCCCCTTAGATTAGTTCCCTGTGCCTCTGTCCAGCAGAGCCACTGAAGTGATCCCTGGGGTAAAAGTACAGTTTTATACCTACCATAAATGTAGATGTTCGAGTGTATATACTGTTGCAGTCATCACATGTGGGTTATCCTGTCGTCAGGCAGTCCCGCAGTCGGCCGAATCCCAAAGCCTTGGTCCGGCGTCGGCTGTCGTTGCTTCTTCCCTGACGTCAGTGCGACAGGGGTATAAAAGAGGCAGCCGACACCATTTTCTTCAGTTTTTCTTGCACCAGATGTCAGGTGCCCCGAACTAGGAAGGCAAAACAAAAAGCTATTCAAAAATTCCTAGAAGATAAACAATAGTACTAACTATTACCAAATACACCATATACACATGCATCCAATTGGTTGATGAACATGGAGCTATAACTAACACCCTAGTATGTAGAGGGGATAGTGGGAGGGTAACCTGGACTGCAGCAGTATATACACTCGAACATCTACATTTATGGTAGGTACAAAACTGTACTATGTTCATTGTGTTATACTGCTGCAGTCATCACACTTGGGTTGAATCCCAAAGCTATGGATGGGTGGCTGGTACTAAACTGGGTTAGGCGAAGCTAGGATGCCCTGCAGCACTGCAGTGGCAAAACCAGCTCTGGATTTTGAGTACAAAGGAAGGTGGTAGTGCTTGGTAAAGGTGTGCACTGAACTCCAAGTAGATGCCTCCAGAATGTCCTTGGTTGGAACCCCCCTGAGAAAGGCTGCTGAGGTTGCTGTAGCCCTGGTAGAATGGGACCTAATATTAACAGGCACTGCTTTCCCATGGTGCGAGTAGCAAAAGCGGATACAATGTGCTATCCATTTGGAGATGGTCTGTTTTGAAATGGCCTTTCCTTGTGAACCTGCAGCATAGGATACAAAGAGTTGGTCAGTTTTTCTGAAGGTCTTTGTCTTATCTAAATAGTAATGTAGCTGTCTGTGAATGTCCAAAGAGTGAAGGAGTCTTTCTCCTTTATTCTGGGGGTTTGGATAAAAGGTGGGTAAATGAATGGTCTGATTTAAAGCCACACTGGATACTACTTTTGGCATAAAGGTAGGGTTAGTTCGTAAAGAGACCCTGTCCTGATGGAAAATGATGAAAGGTTCCACTGACATAAGTGCCTGTAGTTCTGAGACCCTGCGTGCTGAGGTAATAGCCAGCAACAAAGCTGTTTTCCAAGACAAGTATTGTAGTTCTGCTGAGAATGCTGGTTCAAAAGGAGGCAGTGTTCATTTTTCTAAAATGAAGTTCAGGTCCCAAGCTGGTGTTGGGGGCTTTCTGGGCGGTCTTATATTCTTAGCCCCTCTGAGAAACTGCCGTAGTAAAGGGTGTGAGAACATTGGAGGATCCGTATTGTACTGAGCTGAAATGGCTGAAGCATGGATCATAATGGATGAGAATGAAAGGCCTTGGTGTAGCATCTCAGTTAAGTATTGCAGTATTTGAGGAATGTTAGGTATCCAAGGATTTTGGCCTTTAGCCTGGTTCCATGCACAAAATCTTTTCCATTTGTCTGAGTAAGTTTTTCCAGTGCTGGGCCTTCTGGCCTCCATAATGACATTCTGGACGTCCTTTGAGAGAAGTGTTGATTGAAAATTCAAGGTATTCTCCATGCAGCTAAATTTAAAGTTCTGAGCTGGCTGTGAAGTATCAGAGAGTTTTTCTGAGTCAGCAGTAGTGGAAATTGAGGCAAGATCCATGGAGGGCTGTGAGTCAAGTTCCTTAGTAATGGGTACCAGTGCTGGCGTGGCCAGTCCGGAGCAATGAGATCATTTGTGGTCTCTCTGATCTGACTTTCAATAATACCTTGCTCAGTAGAGGTAGTGGTGGGAAGGCACAGACTGCCAATGCTGTCCAACTGAATGATAGGGCATCCACTTTCCAGGCTAAGGAGTGATAAGTCCTTGTGCAAAATTTCTGTAGTTGGCAATTGTTGGGGGAGGCAAATGGATCTATGTCTGGACATCCCCACCTTTGAGTTATCATTGAAAATACTTGTGGGTGTAGTCTCCACTCGTGAGGATCTGCCATATTTCTGCTTAATTTGTCTGCCAATATGTTTTCCTTTCCTGGCAGGAATTGTGCTTGTAGTTGCACTTGGTAAGTCAATGCTGTGTTCCACAAGGTCATTGCCTGTCTGCATAAAGGGTAGGAGTGTGTTCCTCCTTGTTTGTTTATGTACCACATCACTGTGGTGTTGTCTGTCCTTATTAGTAGTTGCCCTGGATGCAAGAGGTCCTTGAAAGCTGTCAGTGCATTTTGCACAGCTAGCATCTCCTTTTGGTTGATGTGAAGATGCATTTGTTTTCCAGACCATTTGCCCTGTATGCACTGTCCTGCCATGTGTGCTCCCCAGGCGTAGTCTGAAGAATCTGTTGTCATAGTTTGTTTGCTGGAGGTAAGACGAAAGTAAGATCCTTGTTTATTTGACATGCTTGAGCCCACCATAGGAACTCTTTTTGAAGGCATGGAATGAGAGGTATACTTGATTCGAGTCTGTGCCTGTGTTGAGACCATACACTTTTCAGGTACCATTGTAATTTCCTCATATGCAGCTTTGCATATGGGAGTAGTTGAATGCAGGATGCCATGAACCCCAATGCCTGCAGGATTTTCCTTGCAGTGAGCTGGGTAAAAGTTGCCATCTTTTTGAAGTATTGAGTCAATTGTTGTTGTTTGTCTGGTGTGAGAAAAGCCATCTGGGCCGTTGTATTTAAGCTGGCACCCAGGAATATTATTTGTTGCGAGGGTATTAGCTTTGACTTCTTTTTGTTTACTGTGTACCCTAGGCAACTGAGCAGCTGTATTACAAATGCCAGATGCTGTAACAGAATGTCCTTGCTGTCCGCTTGGATCAGGCAGTCGTCCAGATATGGGTAAATTTGTATTCCTCGTTGTCTGCAATATGCAATTACTGATGCCAGGCATTTCGTAAATACTCTGGGCGCAGTAGATAAGCCAAAGGGCAATGCAGAAAATTGATAATGCATTGTACCTGCCAAGAATCTGAGGTATCTTCTGCAATTTTGTCTGATAGGGACATGCAGGTATGCCTCTTTGAGGTCCAACGTTACCAGCCAAGACTCCTTGCCCAGCATAGGAACAAGCTGCTGAAGTGTGAGCATTTTGAATTTGGGTACCTCCAGGTATGTGTTTAGAATTGAGAGGTCTAAAATGGGCCTCCAGGCTTTGTCCTTTCTTGGGACTAGAAACAGTCTTGAGTAAAAACCTTGACCTTGCTCCTTTGTAGGTACCTTTTGAATTGCTTTCATATCCATGAGAGCTGATATTTGCGCTTGTGCCTCTGCCCATTGGTTTGGAGGTAGATTTGGCATGCCTCTCATCCGTGGTAAAGTGTGGAAATGAAATCTGTATCCTCGGGTAATAATATCCAGAACCCATTTGTCCTTTGTTATAATGCACTAATTTTGTGGAAATAAAGCCAGTTTTCCTCCCAAAGGTGCTGCCAGGGCAATTTTGCTTGGCAGGCGAAGAGGGAAGTCATTGTGTTTGTTTCTTGAAGGGTTGAGATCTTTCATCTCCCCCTCTTTGAGATGTTGTTTGCCACTGTCTAGGCCTGAAAGAACATTGTGGCTGGCCTCTGCCCCTAGGGCGTCTGTACCTACCTCTTTGGGGTCTGTCTGATGCAGGAAAGGACCAGTTTTTTGATGGCCAGTGCCTGCTGAAATGAGGAGGTTGTACCTCTAAAAAATCTTTAACTGTTTGCATAGATTTTGCCTTTTCTTCCATTTTCTTTAAAACTTCCTCTGCTTTGACACCAAATAAAACATCTTTCTGCAATGGAGCATCCAATAACTTTGCTTTGACATGTTCTGGTAAGGCTTGTTCTTTAAGCCAGGCATGCCTACGTATTACAGACCCTGTGACAGTTGCTCTACATGACGCTTCCAATGAATCAAAACCACACTGTAAGGTATGCTTTCCCACCTGTTCTGCTGCATGCAGCAAATCCTGTATCTCTTTGAAATCAGGTTGATCTGTCTGAGGGGTAATTTTCTGTTTTAACTGTGTAATCAAGTACTGTTGGCATTTTAGCATGTGGAATTGGCAGTTTAAGGCCCTCATGGCCAAAGTGGCAGATGTATACACTTTCTTTCCCCATCTTTCTAATGCTCTGGAATCTCTTTCAGAAGGAAGTGGATTCTTAGCTGTAGAGGCCTTAACCCCTTTGGGGCCCTGGGAAATGGTTCCTGGGTCTGCAGTAGGACTTTTATACAGAAACTTATGAGTGTCAGGAACTCGGTAGTATCTGTCTGGTTTAGCTGGTGCTGGAGGTAAAGAATCTGGGTTTAGACTAGATTTGGAGTAAACATCATCGAAAATGTCTAAAACTGGAGGAATTGCTAGGGGTCTATGCTGTGGAAGAAGAAGAAACTCCCGGAGTCTTTTCTTAGAGTCAGAATAATCTTGGCCTTCCCAGTGGAAGTGTTCCCTCAAGGTGTGTAAAGTTTCCCCAAAAGAGTAGTCTTCAGGGGGGGAGACAGAGGGAATGGACTCTTCAGCATCTGAATCTTCATAAGGAGGGAAGGAGTAATCCTGGTCCTCAGAGTTGCCTGAGGAAATGCATGCTTGGTCAGAGGAGGGATAATCTTCCTCCAGTCTAGGCCTTTTGTCAGGGGGGGGGGGGTTGGGATCCCCTGATAAGGGTAATGAAATCCTCAGCCATCTTAAGCATCTGATTTTTAGGCATAGGGGCCTGTGGGGGAGTGTGTGGACCCGGCTTCCTAACTTTCAAGGGAGCTTTAGCATAAGACTTAGCAGAGATAGTTGTCGGTTTGAAGACACCTTCAGAAACCGAAGGCCTATCCAAAGTTTCCGGATCACCATCAGGACTGGCGTCCGAGGGGTGAGGTGGAACCGGTTCCTGAGGCCCAGCTGCATCGGTATGGGAGGCCATCAAAATTTCTGAATCAGCGGTAGTCAGGGTCTGCGGAGGCGCCTCGCTGAAAACCTGAGAACCGGCGTCAGGCCTGGCTGAGGCCTCGGTAACTGGTCTTGGCCTTGGCTGTTTGTCCTTATCCTTGTGTTTTTTAAACATTGCTGATGTTGGTTGCTCCGACGGCATGTTATAGTTAAATTTTCTGCCAAAATAATGCTGGGTGAAATCTGCCCGACGCTTAATTGTACGTTTGTTGAATCTAGCACAAAACCGACAACCAGAGACGTCGTGGTCTGGCCCTAGGCAAGGAATACAATAAGAATGAAAATCCTTATGAGGTATTTGCTTCCCACAAGAAATGCAATTATTAACTTTGTCTGACATCGGTCTGAGGCAAGAAAAGTTTCCTCAACGGGGTACTTAGCTTTAGAGAAGACTTCAGGCTGAAATTCGATTCGAAAATCTCAGGAGCTGGCCGACCGGCACTTGCAAACTGCTTCTGCTTCGGGCACCTCGTGGCAAGAAAGACTAAAGAAAATGGCGTCGGCTGCCTCTTTTATACCCCTGTCGCACTGACATCAGGGAAGAAGTGACGACAGCCGACGCCGGACCAAGGCTTTGGGATTCGGCCGACTGCGGGACCGCCTGACGACAGGATAACCCAAGTGTGATGACTGCAGCAGTATAACACAATGAACATCATCTTGTTTCCCACCCACTCATCAAGGTTTCACTTGAAGAGTGTTAGTGAGGAGCTCTGCCTAATGTAGACTGGAATCTTGTTCCAAAGCATGGGAAGTCTCTGGGACAGGAATCTATCCCTCCAGCATGTCCTATTTATTGTTGTGGTGAGGTTTAGATCCCTAGAGCGTGTGGCTCGAGGGGATAAGGTTTTCTTTAGGTGGAGCATGTCCATCAATTCTGGGTTGGACATGGCCTTGTATGTCAAGCAAAGATCACCTCTGAGTAGGCGGTATACAACCAAGTACATCTGGAGTTTCTTCAGTCGAGATGCATAGGGCATCTGAGGCCAGTGATTCTCTTGGTGAGGTACTTCTGTGGTCTTTCCAGCTGTTGCAGGTGTTTTGTAAGGTACATCCCAAATGGGGCATTGTACTCTATGATGGGTCTGATAAGTGATGCGTAGAGGGGCACAATGACCTCTTTTGATCTGGATTAAGGTTAACACCCACACTACACCTCAAGCAACACATAGCCCTTCTAAACCCGCACCACCAACACCCACATATAGCAACACTAAATAGTACAGTTGTGTACACCTACCATAAATGTAGATGTTCGAGTGTCTTCACTGTTGCAGTCATAACTGTAGGGTGCTCCTGCCGGCAGGCAGCCCGAGGTCGGCCAGAATCCCAAAGTCTGGGTCCGGCGTCAGCTGTATAGGCTAGTACCCTGACGTCAGTACACTTTGGTACATAGCCCTCAGCCGACGCCATCTTCTCCAGCCTTTCTTGCCCTAGATGTCAGAAGTTCCCAATAAACCAAAAATGAATCCAACAAGGCAACACAAATACACCACAAAAAAGGAAAAGAGGGGATAGGAGGGAGGGAAACCCCGACTGCAACAGTGAAGACACTCGAACATCTACATTTATGGTAGGTGTACACAACTGTACTATGTTCTTCGTGTTTCACTGTTGCAGTCATAACTGTAGGGTGGAATCCCAAAGCAGTGTAAAAGGGGAGGAGGCTTTAGATAGAAGAAGGGGAGGCAAGAATACCCTGCAAGACAGCAGAGGCAAAGCCTGCCCTGGACTTAGAAAACAAGGGGAGATTGTAGTGCTTGGAAAAGTATGCACAGAACTCCAAGTGGCAGCTTCCAAGATATCCTTGGTAGGGACTCATCTGAGGAAAGCTGTAGAAGTGGCAGCTGCTCTAGTAGAGTGACTTCTAATGGTACCTGGAAACTGTTTCCCATGATGAGTGTAACAAAATCTGATTCCATAAGCAATCCATTTGGAAATAGTTTGTTTAGAAATAGGTTTTCCAAGAGAACTGGAGGCAAAGGAAACAAACAATTGGTTAGACTTTCTGAAATCTTTAGTCTTGTCCAGGTAAAATCGTAACTGTCTGTGCACATCTAATGAATGCAAAATCCTTTCCCTTTGTTGTGCGGATTTGGAAAGTTAGTAGGAAGGTGAATTGTCTGATTTAAAGCCACTATTCTAAGCACTTTAGGCATGAAAGTAGGATTGGTCCTCAAGGATACTCTGTCCTGATGGAAAATAAGGTATGGTTCCACAGCCATGAGAGCTTGCAACTCTGAGACCCTTCTGGCAGAGGTCAATGCTAACAAAAGAACAGTCTTCCAGGATAGAAACTTAATATCTGAAGATGCAGCAGGCTCAAAAGGAGGCAAAGTAAGTTTTTCTAAAACATAATTAAGATCCCAGGCAGGGACAGGAGGGGTCCTTGGAGGCCGCAAATTTTAGCCCCTCTCAAGAACTGCTTCACCAAAGGATGAGAAAAACAGGAGGATCAGAACTGAAATGCAGAAATAGCAGAAGCATGAATCTTAATGGAAGAAAAGGAAAGTCCTTTAGATAAAAGTTCCGAAAGGTAAAGCAAAATAGAAGAGAGATCAGGTACCTGAGGATCAGAACCTCGGTCCTGCATCCAAATAGAAAACCTCTTCCATTTAGAGGCATAGGATTTCCTAGTGCTAGGCCGTCTAGCTTCCAAAAGAACATCCAAAACTTGATTGGGAAGACTAGAGGGAATCAAATTCCTTTGAAGAGCCAAGCTGCCAGGCAAAGGGTCTTGAGATTGGAATGTAGTAACTGACCCTGATGCTGGGACAGAAGCGAAGGGTTCAGTGGGAGAATCCAAGGAGGCCCCGAGAACAGGAGCTTTAAAGTTGGATACCAAAACTGTCGAGGGTAATTTGGAGCAATCAAGATGAGGAACTTGGGCTTGTCCTGTTTTATTTTCAGTAATACCCGAGGTAGTAGAGAAGAGGAGGGAAGGCATATGCTGAAAGGCTTCTCCAGCTGAAGGACAGGGCATCCACTCTCCAAGCTGCTTTGTGGAAGGAACTGGTGCAAAAGCGAGGCAGCTGATGATTGAGATGGGATGCAAACAGATCTATCTGGGGACATCCCCAAACTCCAGTAATCCTGTTGAACAAGTTGGTGTCTAGCATCCATTCGTGAGGATCTGAAAAGTTTCTGCTCAGGCTGTCTGCTAAGAGATTCTGTTTCCCTGGAATGAATTGAGCCTGGAGATGTAGATTCAAATTTAGAGCTGTGTCCCATAAACCCATAGCTAGTCTGCAAAGGGGGTATGAATGAGAACCCCCCTGCTTGTTGATGTACCACATGACCGTGGTGTTGTCTGTGTGAATTAGCAGAGGGCCTGGTTGTAGAAGATTCTTGAAGGCTAGAAGGGCATTTTGAACTGCCAACATTTCCTTCAGATTGATGTGCCAGTGAAGATGGTCCTTTGTCCAGGTTCCCTGCTGGCAATTGTCTAGAAAGTGTGCTCCCCAAGCATAATCCGAGGCGTCCGTGGTTAGGATTTGAGTAGGTTGAGGAAGACGAAAAGGTTTTCCTTCGTTTGAAGTGCATGCCCTGGACCACCAGAGGAACTCCTTCTGAAGGCAGGGGATCAGCGGAATCAGAATATCCAGATCATGGTAATGCTGTGACCATACACTTTTCAGATACCATTGAAGCTTTCTCATGTGAAGCCTTGCGTTTGGAATCAACAGAATGCAGGAAGCCATGTAGCCCAGAGCCTGCAGGAATTTCCTTGCAGTGAGCTGAGATAGAGTTGCCAAGGTGTTGAAAGTAGTAGCCAGCTGAATTTGTTTTTCTGGAGTGAGGAAGGCCCTTTGTAAGGTTGTATTTAAGAGGGCTCCCAAGAATACCATTTGTTGAGAAGGGATCAAATGTGACTTTTTTATGTTCACTGAGAATCCCAGTAGGAGGAGAAGACGTTGAACAAAGTCCAGATGTTGAAGCAGAAGATCTTTGCTGTCTGCCTGAATAAGGCAGTCATCCAAATAGGGGTAAATCTGGATCCCCTGAAGTCTGCAGTAAGCCACTACTGGTGCCAGGCACTTGGTGAAGACTCTGCGGGCAGTAGATAAACCAAAGGGCAGAACAGAGAATTGAAAGTGCCTCGAACCTGCCTTGAACCTGAGGAATTTCCTGCGTTCTTGTCTGATGGGAATATGTAAATAGGCTTCATTTAAGTCCAATGTCACCATCCAGGCGTCCTGAGAGAGCATTGGAATTAGCTGTTGCAGAGTAAGCATCTTGAACTTTGGAATTTCCAAAAAGGTGTTTAACACAGAAAGGTCCAGAATAGGTCTCCAAGAGTTTTGTTTTCTGGGAACCAGAAACAGTCTTGAATAAAACCCTTTTCCCATTTCCGAGAGTGGAACAGGCTCTATGGCTCTCATGGCCAGAAGAGCATCCCCTTGAGTTAAGGCCTCTGACCATTGAAGTTTTGGCAGATCTGGCCAACCGTGAGTCCTTGGCAAAGTGTGAAAGTGGAATTTGTAACCTTTTAAAATCACACCCAATACCCATCTGTCCTGGGTAATATGAGTCCAATTTCTGTAAAAAGAGACAGTTTTCCTCAGAGAGGCGCCCAGGTGAAGGGTCCTGAAGCCCAACCGAGAGAGTCATTGAGTTTGCTTTCTTTGAGACTGGGATCTGTCTTCTCCCCTTCTAGGTGAAGAAGCAGTCCATTGTCTAGATCTGTAAGAGGCCTGGCCTTGACCACGACCTCTGAGCGCCTATATCTTCCCCTTTGAGGCCTGTCAGACGTGGGAAAGGACCAATTTTAGAGGGCCAATTCCTGGAAAATCTAGGAGGCTGAACTTGCAAGAAATCTTTTACAGTCTGCATAGACTTGGCCTTTTCCTCCATCTTTTAATAACTTCCTCAGCCTTAGATCCAAAAGAACATCTTGTTGAACAGGGGCATCTAATAACTTAGCCTTAACCTGTTCAGGCAAACTTTGTTCACGGCCAGGCATGTCTCCTAATAACAGTACCAGAGGCAGCAGCCCTGCAAGAAGCATCCAAAGCATCAAAACCACAATGTAAGCTATGCTTGTTAACCTGTTCAGTAGCATGCAAAACATCCTGAAGTTCCTTATCCTCTGCACAAGCAGGAAGGGAAGCAAGCTTTTGCTTTAAAACAGACAAAAGAAATTGCTGATATTTAAACATATGAAACTGGCAATTTAAAGCCCTTACAGACAGGGTAGCAGAAGTATATACCTTTTTTCCCCACCTGTCTAAAGCACGAGAATCCTTCTCAGAGGGAATAGGATTAGAAGTAGCAACCTTAGCAGCCTTAGAGCCCTGAGAAATAGTTTAAGGATCCGCATGAAGGGTTTTAAATAAAAATAAATGAGAGTCAGGAACCCTATAAAATCTATCAGGCTTAGAAGGAGCAGGAGGCATGGAATCAGGATTCAAATTAGCCTCAGAAAAGCATCATCTACAATGTCCAAAACAGGAGGGATAGCTAAAGGCCTATGCTGAGGAAGAAGAAGAAATTCTCTAAGCCTCTTCTTGGAAGCAGAATCTTCCTGTCCTTCCCAATGAAAATGTTCCCTCATCTCATGCAGGGTTTCCCCAAAAGAAAAATCCTCAGGCGGAGAGGCCGAGGGTAAAGAGTCCTCAGCATCCGAATCCTCATAAGGGGAAAGGAATAGTCCTGATCTGAGGAAGAAACAGAAGATACAGAAGCCTGGTCAGAGGAATCCAGAGTAACATCCTGTCGAGGCCTTTTCTCAGGAGGGGGGTGAGAACCCCTAATCATTGTAAGCAAATCTTCAGCCATCCTCAATAATTGCTTTTGTGTCTTGGGAGTGGATTCAGAAGCAGCTTGAGCTGGAACTTTAGACTTAACAGGAGTCTTTGTCTTTGCCTTTGAAATAGTAATGTGAGTAGGCCTGAAAACCCCTTCAGAAGCCGGTACCTGCACAGCGGTTCCGGACCCATCTGAAGGAGCGACGTCCAAGGTCCTGCAGCAGTTAAAATAGTGGGCCTTGATGGCTCCCCATGGGAGTCCGTATCGGCCATCGGTTCAGAAGTGGCGGACGACAGGGGCTGCAAAAGCGCCTCACTGACGACAGCCGAACCGGATGCTGGCTCCAGCTGCAACGAGTCCTGTTTGGACCTCGGCGGCCTGTCTTTGTCTTTGCGCTTTTTGACTCGGTAGTGTCCGACGACATTCTATAATTGAAGCGTCTGCCAAAATAATTTAAAGCCCAATCGTACCTGCGCTTGATAGTATGACAGTTGAACCTGGCACAGAACCGACAACAAGAAACGTCGTGGTCAGGGCCTAAGCAAGGTAGACAGTAAGAGTGGAAATCTTTATGAGGTATTTGTTTCCCACACACTATACAATTATTAACTTTTTCTGACATCGGAGGAACAAGAAAAGATTCTAACGGGTACTTAGCTTTGAGAAGAGAAGTAAGAACTTCGGACCGACAACAACCAAATACGCTGTTCGATAATCGCCAACCAACGACTTACGAGCTGCTTTCCACCGCACGGCAAGAAAGACTGGAGAAGATGGCGTCGGCTGAGGGCTATGTACCAAAGCGTACTGACGTCAGGGTACTAGCCTATACAGCCGACGCCGGACCCAGACTTTGGGATTCTGGCCGACCTCGGGCTGCCTGCCGGCAGGAGCACCCTACAGTTATGACTGCAACAGTGAAACACGAAGAACATCCACATATGCAGAGGCCCTTAACTGTAACCTGCCCAAGCAACAAAGACCTCTGAAGTTGAAATGCAAACAAACACCGATCACAACCAATGTGTCACATAGTTCACAACACCAGTGTGCCACCCAGCAACAGCCCCTAAGGCAAGACAATGTACCTAACACTTTAGTCATAGGTGACTCTATAGTCCGGCACACTGATGTCCCTCTCACCAGGTTGAATAAGGAGAAAATTACAGTCAGCTGCCTGTCGGGTGCCAGGATCCGCCACATAACGCATGCACTCAAGTCACTCCACAACAAGTACAAATATGACTCTGTCATTGTCCATGTTGGAGTGAATGACTTGAGATGTACCTCCCTGGACTACATGAAAGAGACATGGAAGAGCTCTCGGATCATGTGGCCCAGGCAGGTATGACCCTAGCCCTGAGTAGCATCCTGCCTTCGCCCAGAATGATACCACAATATAAGGATAAAATGACTGACTTCAACAATTGGCTAAGCTTATGGTGTCATTCAAAGGGGATCCAGTATCTGTCTGCCTGGGATGACATGATTGACAGCCACGATGCTTTGCCAGAGATGGTCTGCACCTGTCGCCCCTGGGATTCAGGTTACTGACTAAGGCTCTTGCCATCCCTATAGTGCCTTTTTTAGGCAAACTTCAAAGGACAAAACCACCACCGTAACAGGTACAAGCATGCAAAATCTGAAGGTAATGCTACTCAATGCTAGTAGTCTAAACCTCAAAATGCACTCTCTCGAGGCACTCCTAAAAATGGAGAACGTCGATATCTGTGCAGTAACTGAGACCTGGTTCAAGGCTCCAGAGAGCACCCCTGCAATACCAGGCTACAACTCTTACCACACTTTTCGGCCAGCAAACCAGGACCGAAACACTAAAGGTGGAGGAGTGTCAATATTCACCAAGGATATTCACACCACCAGGCTAGTTGGCCAACACAATGTGTCTGAAATTCTCCAAGTGCAACTAACACTAGGTAAGACTGCAATCCAAATTGTAGCTTGCTACAGATCCCCACCATACCCCAAGATTCTCACTACACCTTTCTAAACATACTGGAAAATATTAAGATAGAACCAAACACCCTTATACTGGGTGATTTTAACTACCTTGCCATTAACTGGGAAAACTACTCATGTCCCAACACCTTTGCGCAACGGTTCTTGGAATTCATAAATTCCAACGCTCTGGATCAACTAATCCATAGTCCCACCAGGGCTGTAATATACTAGACCTGGTCATTACCAACATGGGAAATCAATGCTCCATACCTATGGTCACCCCTCGTTAGTCAGGTCTGACCATAAGCTAATCACCCTTAACATCCACATCCCACCCCCCCCCCCCAGTAAAGAAACAACCAAAAAAACTTCTCCAAAGCCAACTTCATGCTACTCAAGTCAGAAGTGGCAAACTTCATGACTCCCATGCAGACGGGAACTGAAAGTTCAACTGCTGAATCCTACACTAAGGCACTGTACGAGCACATCCACTCATGCATGAATCGTGCCATCCCAAATAGAACCAAAATGCTCTCATCCAAAAAAAGGAAGCCAATCTGGTGGTCCCCTGCCATAAACAAACTTTACAACAAAAGGAAGAAACTTTTGCAGAACAGAGGAAAATCCCAGGATGCAGAAAACTCCCTTACTAGCCTCAGTAAGAAACTGAGATGCCTCATAAAATCCTCCAAAGCTAGTTACGAAAATAAAATTGCCAAAGATTCCAAAGACAACCACAAAGCATTCTATAACTATTAAAACCAGCAAAAGAGTACAAAACACTGTGAAACCAAAAAGAGAATGGACTCCTTGCACCAGCAAACACCAAGGCAATAAAAATCTTAACGCAATTTTATTCAAATGATCAGCGTTTTCGCCACCAACAAGTGTAGCTTCTTCAGAGATAAAAATAACAATAAACAACTGAACTCAAGCACGCTCAGAATAAATAACCATTGTAAAGGGAAATGACATCACATATCATTTCCTAGCATGTTCTTAATTCATTTCAAAATAAAAATAAAAATAAATACTTTAAAATTGTGCCACCTACATACTATTAATGACACTAAATATTAAAAACATAACAAATGTATAAGCAAATATATATGTATATTAGAGGGTAATGAAACTGGTTCCATATATGTAAAGAGGGACTAATAAATTCACAAAACACTACAATTAAAGAAATACTAACATATGATTATCCAAACATAGTGATAAGTCAAAGGGCAAAAAGGGTGTCTGTTGTTATTAAACTTGACAAGAGTTAGAACCAAGGGCTTTGAAACTGTCTACAATAAGTTGACACAAGTGCTTAAAGCACTGATAGATAGCGTTACCTTAAGTAACTTCTAAGTCTCAATACTGATGAAATATTACAATTTTCATTAAGCCCTGGGTAACAAAAAGCGTCAGTCCTCAACTGCCATTCTAACTCCCGTGTTTCCAAAAGAAGAGAGATAGGGCCCCCCCGAATGTTAGGTGTCACTTGGTCAATGGCCATGAATGAAAAAGCATGGCCTGGAAAACTGTCCACGTGCTTTGCTAAAGCATTGGTGTCTATTTTTTTCTTTATAGCGTACATATGTTCATAAACGCGATTGCGCAACCTGCGATCGGTCTTACCTATGTAAAAAGAGGGGCAGCACTCACAGAAGGCCATGTACACTATAGATTTACTCTCACAATTAAGTGGAAATTTAATAGTGTACTTCCTGTCTCTAATTCTGTGAGTCTGACCCGTCTTAACTTTATGGCACCAATTGCAAGATCCGCACGTGGACATACCTGTTCTTTTATTGAACTCTTTACTTAACAGATCTCTTTGTAAGAGTTCTTTAAGGTTGTTATTCCTTTTAAAAGTAAACTTGGGTAGACAACCAAATCTCTCTGTCAATGAAGGGTTACTCAGAATAAATTGCCAATTCTTCTTTATTATAGCCATAATCGCTCCTGAGTTAAAACTAAAAGTAGTAACATAACTCAAGGTAAATTCACATCCTTTGTTAGATTTAATATTACAAGGATGTATGTCAATTGTATTATTAAATGAGTCAGTCATGACTGGTGACTGTGAATCAAAACTAGTTTGAACTTGGTGTAATATGGGTTTGAAAAAACCGGCCAACCTCTTAGTGAGTACCTCGGAAGTAAGTTCGTCAATCAATTTTCTCGGGTAGCCTCTATTGGAAAACATATTACCAAGCAATTCACATTCACTCTGGAAATCAGCCAACGTACTGCACATTCTCCCTGCTCTAACCAGCTGGCCCTTTACAATAGCCCTCTTTTGTCTAAAGGGGTGCTGGCTTGAAAAGTGCAGGAAAGAATTGCAGTACGTAGGCTTTCTATAAACAGTTGAGGCATAAACATTCAAGTCACCCTCCTTACGTAATTTCACATCGAGGTAATCAATATCTGTCTCAGAGAACTTGAATGTAAAACGCAGATAATCAGTTGTACTGTTTAATAGATCAACAAAGTTATGTGCTTCGGTATAAGTACCCCGAAATAAGATAAAAATATCGTCGAGGTACCTCGTGTAAAATTTAATAGGGGCCATCATATCCGATGAAGAGAAAAGAAAATTCTTTTCCCAATACCCCATGAAGAAGTTGGCTACGGATGCTCCGCAAGGTGAACCCATGGCCACACCTTTTTTCTGCAGGAAAAGTTTTTTGTCAAACAAAAAATAATTGCAAGATAGAACAATGTCCAAAATTTCCGTGACCAAGTCAATTTCTCTTCTAGAGGCTCCAAAATCACCTAATAAAAGGGCCAACCATTCCAGGGCTTCCTGATGGGGAATGGAAGTATAAAGATCGACGACGTCGATAGTGAGAAAGTTGTTCTCATGATCGAACGTCCAGTCATTAATACTTTCCAAAAAAGACCAGGAGTCCTTACATACACTAGGTAGATGTTTCAAATATTTAGAAAGAATCTTGTCCACCAGTTTAGCACTAGGGTAAGTCATTGAACATCTTCCATCAACTAAGGCCCTCATAGGTGGGTTATGGATGTCCTTATGGACCTTAGGAATGCCAAACATAACAGGAAGTTTTGGCAGAGTGATATCTACGTAGTTGTAAGTGTCCAGATCTAGCTTACCACTTAAATACAAATCACGAAAAAGACCTCTCATCATGTTGTGGGAACGATTTACTTCATTGATGGAAGCTTCAGTATAAGCCGGAGTATCTAAAACAGACAACATTTTCTCCACATACATAGAGTTATCAAAGATGACCAACCCGCCTCCCTTGTCTGGTTTAACTAGTCTGACAGGGTGGCGGCAAAGGTCGTCAAGGAGAAATGCCTGTTCTTTCGTGATATTATATCTAGAAATTCCGGCCCTAAGGTGCTGCTCATCAAACAAGTGCCTAAAGTCAACCTCACAAACCCTCTCAAATAACTGGAGGGAAGGATGGAGGGGCGGATTAAACACGCTGGGTAACTTTAAAGCATCCTGAGTAATGTCTGGACTGTTGTTAAAAAGCAACTTCAAGTTAAGCTTACGGACAAAACATTTTAACTGCAGAATCTCTTTTGGAATATCACTCATCCTACTAGGGACAAAGGTGTAACCAAGGGCAAGTAGTTCAACTAGTTCATCACGCAAGTCAAGCCCTGTGAAATTATAGATTTTAAAATCATGGCTTTGATTAGAAATAATTCTAGGAAAACAAAAGTCAAGTGGAGGGCTACCAGTGTCCACTAAGGTCTCAGACCTGATGTTCTCTAAGTCATTATTTAAATCAAGGTCATTACAAGCATAAGACACCTCCGCAGTATTACTAGAACCAGTAATTAAAAATTCTAGTTCACCCTCCTGTTCGCTTTGCGTTGGTACTTCTGCTTGCCTAAAAAATTCTTATTGTGATTATTACTATTATTAGAAGAATTGTTTCTTAGGCCAGGGTTTTTGTTAACCATGTTATTCTTGTTGTGCCCTTTAATCCTTTCACTACGTCTTAGTCCCCCTTCATCCTCCACACAATTGTCCTCTTCTAAGAAGGTTTCATCAGTTTCAGTGTTAACAGCAGCTCCCGACTGGGCCTGAATAGTTTTTGATCTAATTAAGTCGGGATAATGGAGTTTGGGATAAGCATTATTATTCTGATAAGCCTGTCTGTCCCTCACAAGTTTCTTACCCTTATTTAATTTTAATTTAACTAACAAAGAATCGATACTTGTCAGGGTACGGTCATAATCAAACTTATACCTTACAAAATTAAGGTCCGCCCTCATTTCTTTATCCAAAACTTCAATTTCATTTAGTAAAACACTAACATACTGACTGTAGTGTTTAACAATAAGTTCCATCAGCAGGACACCCTGCTGTTGGAATAAGTCTTGCAAATCACTATAAAAACAAGCATCAATCAACAAACCAGATGGTGAAAAATTACTACGTAGTCCCTTTGGGACTAATTTCTCATTTATACATTGTTTAAAGTAACTGATCTCCAACTGGAGCTTTTTCAGCCTGAGGATTTTACTGTCAAAAAGTTTTAATTTATCAGCTAAAAGTTCGTTGGAAGTCACTTGTCTATTAGGGCCATCAATGCCGGTATTCGTCTGTGTGAACTGGAAATTCTCTGTGTAACTCATCCAGTCCGACAAGACAAATGAGTTGTTAAAATTAAAGTCTTGCCCTCTATTAGCACCAGTGTTGTCAACGGACCCTGCTAGTTGGTTGAAACCAACATGAGAAGTATGCGGAATAAGTGGGGCAGCTGCAACATTAACAGACCGCCCATCAAGCATACCCCCTGTTACAGAAGGAGCAGAAACATGCCCAGTAGTAGAAACAGTACCTTGAATATTTTCAAAACGCAATCCTCCTGGATTGGAAACGCCAGTCCGTTGGGCCGCAAGTACGACAGGCTCATATCTACTTGCTGGAACAGAAGGTTGGGCAGCAGGAATAGAAAACCCGGAACTCTCTGTTGGAATTAACCTCTCCGGTCTGGTATTAATGGAACCTGGAGTTAACGGTGCCACACGGCTCTTATGAACACCCATCTCCTCCAAATGGTTGAAGCGTGCGTTCAATAAGTCCAGTCTCTGAGAAAGAGAGACCAGTAAAGCTGGAATATCCAAAGCGTCGTTACAAGGAACATCGCGTGCTCCTGAATCGGAGAATAAATGCGGTGTGCTGGGGCTAACAGGACTATCCGTTGCCATCAGGACAAACAAGTAAAACCAGCAAAAGAGTTGTAAACAAATATTAAATAACAATGTAATATAATGAAACTGGTTCCATATATGTAAGGACCATATATGGAACCAGTTTCATTACCCTCTAATATACATATATATTTGCTTATACATTTGTTATGTTTTTAATATTTAGTGTCATTAATAGTATGTAGGTGGCACAATTTTAAAGTATTTATTTTTATTTTTATTTTGAAATGAATTAAGAACATGCTAGGAAATGATATGTGATGTCATTTCCCTTTACAATGGTTATTTATTCTGAGCGTGCTTGAGTTCAGTTGTTTATTGTTATTTTTATCTCTGAAGAAGCTACACTTGTTGGTGGCGAAAACGCTGATCATTTGAATAAAATTGCGTTAAGATTTTTATTGCCTTGGTGTTTGCTGGTGCAAGGAGTCCGTTCTCTTTTTGGTTTCACATTCTATAGTTATGTCAGGAATCTAAATGGCAATGCTCAGATCTGCTCTGAGCTAAAACAGAATGGCATTAAATATACTGATCCGAAGGATATTGCCAATATCCTGGCAGATCGATTCAGTGCCAACTTCACCCCCGTCTCACCCCCTAAATGGCCCATCTCAATACCGGAAGATTGCCAAATTCCAGTAATAACGGCCACACAGGTACAAAACACACTCTCTAAAGCCAATAATACAGCATCCATGGGACCAGATGACATCCCGGGCTGTGTACTACATGAACTACAATATGAACTGGCACCTCACCTAAGTGTCATGTTTAATCATAGCCTCACCTCAGGTTTCGTGCCCACTGAGTGGCGCAGAGCTACAGTTATCCCAATCCACAAGGGGGGATCCACCTTGGATCCCGGAAACTACCGTCCCATCAGTCTGACAAGCCTTATCTGCAAGGCCATGGAGCGTATTATCATGGAACTTATGGACCCCACCCAGTTTGGGTTTGTGAAGGGCCGATCTTGTCTCCTGAACCTGACTGACTTCTTCAGAGCCATGGACAAGGGTAAGGTGGTCCACACAGCCTATCTAGACCTTGCCAAGGCCTTTGACACCATCCCCCACTCTGGAATCATAGATAAACTTACTAAGTTGGGCATTAATTCCTATGTCACCCAATGGGTTGCTAAATGGCTTACTGATAGAACCCACACTGTAAAAGTAGCCGACTCCAAATCCAGCTCCAGACAAGTGACAAGTGGAGTACCTCAGGGTTCAGTCCTGGGGATGCTCTTGTTTGGCATCTACTTCTCTGAAGTACAGGTCAACACTAAGGGACTCTGGCTAACAAAGTTTGCAGATGACTGCAAACTGGGAGCCATTATTGAATCCCCAAGTGATGTGGATACTCTACAAAAGGGCCTTACAGAAACAGATGCTTGGTGCCAGAGACATGGGCTCAAGCTCAATGCCAAGAAATGTATTGTTATCCCCTTTGGGGAAAAAACATGTATCCATGAATTACAATATAGGTGGCAGTACACTAAACACAGAAAGTGTGATAAGAGACTTAGGGACACAGGTGGACAGTGGTCTCACCTTCGATAACCACATCGCCACAACAGTCAGGAAATCGTTCTATGTGGCACACCTCATCACAAAGGGCTTTTCATCCAGAAAAAAGGAGGTCATTGTCCCACTGTACTCATCCATCATTAGACCCATTATAGAATACAATGTCCCATTTGGTATGTACCTCTCAAGACATCTGCAACAACTGGAAAGGCCTCAGAAATACCTCACTAAAAGAATCACAGGCCTAAAGCAGATGCCCTACGCTGACCGCCTTAAAAAACTCCAGCTATACTCTGTCGCATATCGTCTACTCAGAGGCGATCTCTGCTTAACATACAAGGCCATGTCAAACCCAAAGCTGTTGGACATGCTACACTTAAAGAAATCCAAATCCCTCAGAGCTACACGCTCCAGGGATCTAAACCTTGTCATCACAATAAACAAAACATGCTGGAGGGATAGGTTCCTGACCCAGAGACTCCCCAAACTCTGGAATAGATTGCCCATACATGTCAAGATGAGTGCCTCTTTGGACCTCTTCAAGAGGAACCTGGACGATTGGATGGGAGAAAGGAAATTCACCCCAGGGATCACGTCAGTCACCCTGCTAGACAGGGTCCAGGAAAGTAAATAATGTGGGAAGAAATAGCCAGGGAATTGTTATGGCTAGGCTTGCATAGGCCCTAGGGCTGATAGCCTAGTACCAACCTATGAACCTATGGATGCAAACCCTTTTGTGATTAGGTGGGCCACACAGAAGGATTTTCTAACCACTTTGGCAATGTGATTATCAAAGGAGAGATTACTATCAACTTGGGTCCCCAGATCCCTTATTTCATCTTCCGTATTTAGGGGGCTACCACCTGTATGGTAATTTGTGGGTACATTATTTTTTCCAAAGGGGATGACTATGCACTTTTTGTCATTTAGCTTGAGGCCCTGGTTTTGACACCAGGTATCTGTCTCAGGGAGACCATTTGGAGGATGTCTGTGTCAGCCGGAGAGTGGTTCCAGCCCAGTGACCTGTAGCTTATTGGCCGTTTTGGGCCATTTCCTCTCTCTTTCTAACCCCCTGCTTTAAAGCCAGCTTTAGCACGCTTTTGAGCTTGTAATTTAAAGTTTGTCCTGTTTGTGCTAGCCTGTGTTACATATTTACTGCATTTTTCTGCTGTTTGTTGCAAAAAAAAAAAAAAAAAAAAAATTATCCTTGTTTCCCATCTTTCCTGACCTAGACTAGTCCAAATACAGGCTTTGCTGTATTCTGGACTTTTGGAAAGTTCCTGTGTTGCCCATTTCCTTTCTTGGATAAAGGGAGGCTTCTTTGTTCACCAGTGGCATTGGGGAGCTTGGAGCAGCCTATCTATCCCTGGAGGAGTGTTCCCAGCACAAGAATCTAGTAGTCTATTGGCCGTTTTGGGCCAATTTCTATCTTTTTCAAGTCCCCCTGTATAAAACCCACTTTGGCGCGGTTTTTGCGCCTGTTACTACTCAGCCAAGCTCCTTGTGGTCCTGCAGAGTGGTGCTAGCAGCAGAGAGGCTAAAAGAGTGACTGCTAACCTGATAAAAGTGTTTGTTTTCCTGCTACTACCTGGGCGACTGTCCGATCTAGCTAAACTGCAAGTATTTCTGCTTCTTGAACTGTTTTAAACTGTTTAAAGTTGTTTTTACACCTGCACTTTTAAAGTTTGTCCTGTTTGTTGCATTTACCTGTTGAGGCTACATACTCAAGTGCGCTAGCCTGTGTTACATATTTATTGCATTTTACTGCTGTTTGTTGAAAAAAGGAAAAAAAACATTTTTCCTCGTTTCCCGTCTTTCCTGACCTAGAGTAGTCCAAATACAGGCTTTGCTGTATTCTGGACTTTTGGAAAGTTCCTGTGTTGTCCATTTCCTTTCTTGGATAAAGGGAGGATTCTTTGTTCACCAGTGGCAGTGGGGAGCTTGGAACAGCCTATCTATCCTTGGAGGAGCGTTCCCAGCACAAGAATCTGGTAGTCTATTGGCCGTTTTGGGCCAATTTCTAGCTCTTTCAAGTCCCCCTGTATAAAACCCGCTTTAGCATGGCTTTGCGCGATTTTACGCATAGCGCAGCATCGGGCAGCTCCGCTTAATTGGGTTTAAACCATTCTCAGCTCCACAAAGTCTGCTCTTCACTTTTTCCCTTAGAACTGATCTAGTTCTCATAATAAACACCCTATTCCCACTCTAAAGCCTGGCACTTGCTCATTAAAGCAATTATATAAGTCAGCACTAAACAATTAAAAGCACTACACCCTCACAAACTCCCCTTGAGTACTTTGTTCCCCATTGGCCCTTTTGTTTTCAATTATAAAGGAATTCCCAATACTGTTCTAGCATGTCCAAAGATCAGTTGTCAATCTCCTCTCCGGTCCAGCTGGTGAATCTGGGAATCTTGAGGCAATGTTACAACTGCCTCATGTACACAGATACCCTCTCCTCCTCCCAACAAATTCCAACACATGTGAGAGATGCAACCATATAGCCAAACTGGAGGTTAAGCTCTCTCAACTCAGTACTGGCATAACAAGTCAGGAGGAGAAGGAAACCATACTCACTACAATTCCAGTCTCACACAGACCTACCACGACAGCAAACCAAACACATAAACACACAAAAACATACTCGGAGGCTCTAAATGAAAATCTGCCTAAGCAGCAGAGACCTCCAAAGCAGACACCCAAGCAACCGCTACCCCAAAACAAAACACGTGCAACACATAGCTCACAAAGCCAGTGTGTCGAACAGTCACAGCCCTTAAGGCTAAACAACACACCTGATACACTTGTAATAGGTGACTCTATCGTCAGGCACACTGATGTCCCGCTCACCAGGCTGAACAAGGAGAAGGTCACGGTGAGCTGCCTGTCGGGCGCTAGGATCCGCCACATAACACAAGCACTCAGGTCACTCCAAGGCAAGTACAAATATGACTCCGTCATTGTCCATGCTGGTGTGAATGACCTGAGACGTACCTCCCCTGGACTACATGAAAAGAGACATAGAGGAGCTCTCTGAGCATGTAGCCCAGGCCGGTATGACCCTGACCTGGAGTAGCATCTTACCCTCACCAAGAATGATGCAACAATATGAAGACAAGATGATCAATTTCAACAATTGGCTTAAGTATTGGTGTCATTCAAAGTGGATCCAATGCCTGCCTGGGATGACATGCTCGACAAGCCACAATGCTTCACTAGGGACGGCTTGCACCGGTCACCCCTGGGCTTTTGGATATTGGCAAAGGCTCTTGTCACCCCCAAAGTGCCTTTTTTAGGCAAGGCTTAAAAGACAAACCCACCTCCATAGGTATCACAAGGGATAAGAAACTAAGAGTAATGCTACTCAAAGCCAGAAGTCTAAACCTCAAGATGCATGCACTCGAAACTCTCCTTAGCATGGAGAACATCGATATCTGTGCAGTAACAGAAACCTGGTTCAAGGCTCCCGAGAGCACCCCAGCACTACCAGGGTATACCTTATACCATGTTTTTCGGCCCCAAAACTTGGACCGAACCACAAAAGGAGGGGGAGTATCAATATTCATCAAAGATACCCACACCTCCAGGTTGGTGGCACAGCACGAAGCATCAGAGACTATCCATGTGCAACTAACAGTGGGTAAAACTGCCTTCCAGTTTATAGCCTGCTACAGACCACCCTCCCAAACCCAGGAACCCCACTTGGCCTTCCTGAGAACACTGGAAAATATGAAGGTCTCTCCAAGCACCATTATATTGGGCGACTTCAACTACCCTAAAATAGACTGGGAGCATTACTCTAGCTCCAACACCCTAGCCCGAAGGTTCCTAGAATTTATAAACTCAAATGCTATGGAACAACTGGTTGCCACTCCCACAAGAGGGGAAAACATACTGGACCTGATCATCACCAACATGGGGACTCTATGCTCCAGACCAGAAGTGTATCCCTCACTGGTAAGATCAGACCATAAACTAATCTCACTAGATATTCACATCCCGACCCCAGCCCCTGCCCAGAAAACCACAGTGAAAAACTTCTCTAAAGCAAATTTCACACTCCTCCAAACTGAGGTGGAATCCTTTAAAGCCCCCGCCCGGGCCTGTAGAAAATATGGCCCAGACCGCAGAATCCTTTATAACCACATTCTATGAACACCTTCAGGAATGCATGGATCATGCAATCCCAAATAAAACCAAGACCCAGTCCTCCAAAGTTAGGCGTCCTGTCTGGTGGACCCCAGCCATAAACAAACTATACAATAGAAGGAGGAAGCTATTACATGATAGAGCAAAATCCCAAAAAGGGAAGGCATCTCTGATCAGTATTAGCAAAAAACTACGGGCACTCATAAAATCGTCTAAGGCCAGCTTCAAGAGAAAAATTGCACAGGACACTAAGGATAATCACAAGGCTTTCTTTAGTTATGTTAGGAACCTGGGTGGGAATTCCCAGATATGCTCAGAATTAGTCCAAAATGACAAAAAATACACCAAACCCACAGACATTGCCAACATCCTAGCTGACAGGTTCAGCGCAAACTCCCCCCCCCCTTTCCCAACAAAAGGGCAAATATCTATCCCAGCAGAGTGCTGCCCCCCTGACATCTCAGATGCTCAGTTAAGAGCTGCCCTCTCCAAAGTAAAAAACACAGCATCAATGGGACCAGACGGTGTCCCGGGCTGCATCCTACATCAACTCCAAGAAGAACTAAACCCAAACATAAAACTACTGTTCAATCTCAGCCTTACTACAGGATATGTACCCAAAGAGTGGCATACAGCAACAGAGGTCCCTCTCCACAAAGGTGGTGCCTCAATGGATCCTGGAAACTATCGCCCCATAAGCCTGACTAGCTTGGTCTGCAAAGCTATGGAAAGGATCATCATGGACCTCATAAATAAAGATATTGGGGACCTACAGACACTGGATCCTACCCAGTTTGGCTTTGTTAAGGGCAGATCCTGCCTCTTAAACCTGGTTGATTTCTTTGAAACAGTCACCAAGGCCATTGACGAGGGGAAGGTGGTCCACACAGCTTACCTGGACCTTGCAAAAGCCTTTGATACAATACCCCACTCGGGCATTATAGATAAGCTCTCCAGCTTAAATATAAACCCCTATGTTACTAGATGGGTTGCAAACTGGCTCAAGGACAGAACCCACATGGTTAGAATTGCTGGAGCCATGTCAGACTCCAAACCAGTTACAAGTGGCATCCCACAAGGCTCAGTCCTGGGACCTCTCTTGTTCGGTATATATTTCTCGGAGGTACAGGCTAACACGGAAGGACTGTGGCTGGCCAAGTTCGCAGATGACTGCAAACTGGGCGCCATAATAGACTCTCCAGCCGACACAAGCATCCTACAAAAGGGCCTCATAGAAACAGACAACTGGTGCCAGAGCCATGGCCTCAAGCTAAACGCCAAAAAGTGTATAGTCATCCCCTTTGGCAAAAACAAAGTGCCCACAAATTACCACATAGGTGGTAATCCATTAAGTACAGAAGTAATTAGGGACCTGGGGACCCAAGTTGATAGCAATCTCTCATTTGACAACCACGTGGCCAAAGTAGTTAGAAAAACATTTTATATAGCCCACCTAATCATGAAGGGATTCACATCTAGATCAGGGGAGGTCATTGTGCCTCTTTACTCATCCCTCATCAGGCCCACAATTGAGTACAATGCCCCTTTTGGGATATACCTTACCAGACACCTGCAGCAACTGTTAAGACCCCAAAAGTACCTCACCAAGAGGATCAAAGGGCTCAAACAGATGCCATATGCTTCCCGGTTAAAGAAACTCCAGCTCTACTCAGTGGCATACCGCCTGCTCAGAGGCGATCTGTGCCTGACGTATAAAGCCATGTCCAACCCGGAATTAATGGACATGCTGCACCTCAGAAAATCCAAATCCCATCGAGCTACGTGCTCGAGAGACTTGAACCTCAGCATTGAAATAAATAGGACATGCTGGAGGGACAGATTCATAACCCAGAGGCTTCCTTCACTCTGGAATAAAATTCCAGTCCAGGTTAGGCAGAGTCCCTCATTGGCTCTCTTCAAGAGGAATCTTGATGAGTGGATGGGTGATAGTAGGTTTACCCCAGGTATCACTTCTGTGTCACTGTTAGACAGAGGCACAGTATACTAACCTCGAAAAAGGGCATAGCAAAATTCATTTAAAATGGGTGGCGAAAGCCAAACACACTCTGGCTAGGCTTATAAATGCCCTAGGGCAGATAGCCTAGTATGAACCTATGAACCTATGATGGGTGGGTAACCTGGACTGCAACAGTGAATACACTCGAAAATCTACATTTATGGTAAGTGTACACAACTGTACTATGTTCTTCATGTTTCACTGTTGCAGTCATTACATTTGGGTAGAATCCCAAAGCTATGGATGGGAGGCTGGAGCTAAACAGCATTAGGGGTGACTATAAGGCCCTGCAGAACTGCAGTGGCAAAGCCTGCCCTGGACTTAGAGTAGAGAGGCAAATGATAATGCTTTGTAAAGGTGTGCACAGAACTCCAAGTAGCAGCCTCTAGAATATCTTTGGTTGGTACTCATCTGAGAAAGGCTGCTGATGTAGCTGCTGCTCTGGTGGAATGAAACCTAATGCCCTTGGGCATAGGTTTGCCATGGTGTAAGTAGCAGAAACGAATGCAGTGGCTTATCCACTTTGAAATAGTTTGCTTTGAAATAGCCTTTCCTTCTGATCCTGCAGCATATGTCACTAGTAATTGCTCCGTTTTTCTTAAGAGCTTTAGTCCTGCTCAAGTAGAATCTTAGCTGTCTGTGTACTTCCAAGGAATGCAGAATTCTCTCCCCCTTGTTCTGCAGATTTGGATAAAAGGTTGGCAGATGAATAGTTTGGTTAAGAGCCACACTGGAAACCACCTTAGCATAAATGAAGGATTGGTCCTCAGACACCCTGTCTGGGTAAAATATGATAAAAGGCTCCACAGCCATGAGGGCCTGTAGCTCTGAGACTCTTCTTGCTGAAGTAATTGCTAGGAGCATAGCTGTTTTCCATGATAAGAAAGTACAGTTTTGTACCTACCATAAATGTAGATGTTCGAGGATCCCATTGCTGCAGTCCTTACTATTGGGTAGTCCGCCATCCAGTCGGCCCGAATACCAGAGTATAAGGCTGACGTCGGTCAGGGCGCATTAGACTGACGTCAGGACGTCAGGGTACTAATGCGCATGACCGACGTCATATCCTCAGTCTTTTCTTGCCCCAGATGTCAGAAGATCCTAAAAAGACAAGGCCCAAAATACCTGCACCAAAAATATGTACAATATATACAAGAATATATACAAAAATATCAGCATGTAACCTCACCTACACAACCACCCCTAAACACAGAGGGAAGGAGGGAGGGTTGACTGCAGCAATGGGATCATCGAACATCTACATTTATGGTAGGTACAAAACTGTACTATGTTCTTCGCCCCATTGCTGCAGTCCTTACTATTGGGTAGAATCCCAAAGCAGAGGTAAGGAGGCTGGCAAATCATAAAGAAGCAGGAGCTGACAACTTGCCTTGCAAAACAGCTGTGGCAAAACCAGCCCTAGACTTAGAGTAGATAGGAAGGTGATAATGCTTAGAGAAAGTATGCACTGAACTCCAAGTAGCTGCTTCCAAAATATCCTTAGTTGCCACCCCTCTTAGAAATGCTGTTGAAGTGGCAGAAGGCCTAGAGGAATGAGGCCTAAACCCAGCTGGAAACTCATTGCCGTGAAGGGAATAACAAAATGCAAAGCAAAAGGCAATGCACCTAGAAATAGTTTGTTTTGACACAGGCTTGCCCTGAACTCAAAGCAAAAGAAACAAGCAACTGCTGAGACTGCCTAAAATCCTTAGTCCTGCTTAAATAATAACGCAATTGCCTGTGTACATCTAAAGTGTGCAAAATCTTTTCCCTTTATTTTGGGGTCTGCATAAAAGTAGGCAAATGAATAGTTTGGTTTAAAGCCACACTAGAAACCACCTTAGGCATAAAGGAAGGATTAGTACGTAATGATACCCTATCCTTATGGAAAATCAAAAGGGCTCTACTGCCATAAGGGCCTGCAACTCAGACACCCTTCTTGCAGAAGTAATAGCCAACAGAAAAGCAGTCTTCCATGACAAGTATTTCAATTCAGCAGTAGCTGCAGGCTCAAAAGGTTGTAGAGTAAGTTTTTCCAACACAAAATTGAGATCCCAAGCAGGAGTAGGAGCTCTACGTGGGGGTCTTATATTCTTTGCCCTTCTAAGAAACTGCTTGAACAAAGGATGCGAAAACAATGGTGGGTCACAATCATAGTGAGCTGAAATTGCTGCAGCATGAATCTTAATGGAAGAGAAGGACAAACCTTTGTCCAATAACTCAGTAAGATATTGAAGAGCCACACTCAAATTAGGCTCAGAAATCTCCAAATTCTTTGCTGTACTCCAAAATAAAAATCTCTTCCATTTTTCTGCGTACACTTTCCTTGTACTAGGTCTTCTAGCTTCCATAATCACATTCAAAACTTGTTGAGGAAGTTGAGACCTGCTGTGTTTCAACACAGAATATGCCAGGCTGTTAGATGAAGAGAGTGAAGCTTGACATTGAGCAGATGACCGTCCTTCTGAGATAACAGATGAGGAATCAGAGGTAAAGGCCATGGAGGCTTCTTTACCAGACTCCGCAGGAGTGGGTACCAATGTTGCCGAGGCCAATCTGGAGCTATCAAAATCATCCTTGGCCTGTCTTGTCTGACCTTTAATAGTACCTTTGGAAGAAGAGGCAGAGGTGGAAAGGCATACACATGAAGGTTTTTCCAACAGAAAGACAGAGCATCCACTTTCCAAGCTGTGTGATGAAACCCCTTTGTGCAATACTTTGGCAGCTGGTGGTTTAGTGGAGAAGCGAACAGATCTATGTCTGGAGTTCCCCATGACACTGTCAATTTCTGAAATACATGAAGATCCAGTTTCCACTCGTGGGGATCCATGATTTGTCTGCTTAACACATCTGCTAAGGAGTTCTGTGCTCCTGGCAGAAACCTTGCCTGAAGAGTTAGTTGCAAGCTTAGCGCAGTCTCCCATAAAATCATTGCTTGCCTGCATAAAGGATAAGAATGTGTTCCCCTTGCTTGTTGATGTACCACATGACAGTTGTGTTGTCTGTTAGAATCAACACCTGCCCTGGAAGAAGTAACTCCTTGAAAGCCATTAATGCAAACTGGACTGCTAACATCTCCTTCATGTTGATATGTAGATGCTGTAGTCTGGCAGGCCACTTGTCTTGTATCCACTTTCCATTTAGATGAGCTCCCAAGCAATGTCCGAGGCATCTGTCGTTAAAATCTGACTCGCCTCTGGCCGGGTCACAGAGAGTCCCTTGTTTAGGTGACATTCCTGAGCCCACCACAAAAATTCTTTTTGAAGGCAAGGTATTATTTGAATGACAGTGTCCAAATCCTGGCAGTGCTGTGTCCATACATTTTGAGATACCATTGTAGCTTCCTCATATGCAGTTTGGCATTGGGAAGCACCAGAATACAAGATGCCATGAACCCTAATGCTTGAAGGACTGTCCTTGCAGTCAGCACGGACTGATGAGATAGTTGATGGAAGTAAAGTGATAGACTCTTTTATTTGTCCGGGGTTAAAAAGGCCATCTGGGCTGCTGTATTCAGTCTCACACCCAGAAAGCACATGTCTTGAGAGGGTACTAGACTGGACTTTATTTCGTTCACAGAATACCCTAGGCATCTTAGCACTGCTATAATATATTCCAGATGCTGTAGAAGGTCTTCCTTTTCTTGAGCCAGAATCAGGCAGTCGTCCAAGTAAGGATAAATCTGAATTCCTTGTAGCCTGAAGTAAGCTATCACTGGAGCCAGAACCTTTGTGAATACTCTGGGCGCAGTAGATAAGCCAAAGGACAATGCAGAGAACTGATAATGAGAATTTCCAGCTCGAAACCGCAGATACTTCCTGCAACTTAGCCTTATAGGCACATGAAGGTAAGCTTCCTTGAGATCTAAAGTTACCATCCAGTGATCTTTGCCCAGCAGAGGTAAAAGCTGTTGTAACGTCAGCATCTTGAACTTGGGAATGTCCAGATAAGTGTTGAGGAGATAAATCCAAAATTGGTCTCCACGTGTTCCCCTTCTTTGGTACTAGGAACAGGCGAGAATAAAATCCTAGGCCCCTTTCTGATACAGGGACTGGCTGAATGGCCCCCATCTGGAGTAACTGAGAAACTTGCTTGTGAGCCTCTTTTCTTTGTGGAGGAGGAACGTCTGGCATGCCTTTGAAAGGGGGCAATGTATGGAAATAAAACCTGTAACCGTGGTGAATGATATCCAACACCCATCTGTCTTGAGTAAGTAAATCCCAATTTTCTTTGAAAAGAGACAGTCTTCCTCCCAGAGGTGCTGCCAGACGAGAATCTACTGGCAGCTGAAAAGGCAGGTCATTGGGTCTGTTTACGAAAGGACTGACCCCTGCCCTCACCAGAAGTCTGAGCAGGTGAACTCCCTGTTCTAGGCCTAAAAGAACCTTGAGCTCTGCCCCTACCACGTCTAGACCTACCCCTAGACTGGGAATCATAAGCAGGATATGTCCACCCCTTAGCAGGCCAATTTCTACTAAATTTGGAGGCTGCACCTGCAAAAATCTTTAACAGTTTGCATAGACTTAGCTTTGTCCTCCATTTTCTTTAAAACTGCTTCCACAGGCGAACCAAACAACACATCAGACTGTAAAGGAGCATCCAAAATCCTTGTCTTAACATGCTCAGCTAAATTCTGATCCCTCAACCAGGCATGCCTGCGAAGAACAGAACTAGTGGCAGCCACCCTCGAGGAGGCCTGTACAGCATCAAAACCACATTGCAAAGAATGCTTACCCACTTGTTCAGACACATGAACCAAATCCAGCAACTCTTTACACTCAATACCTTCCGCCAAAGCATCCACCTTAGATTTCAATTGTGAAAGGAGATAATTTTGATATTTTAGCATGTGAAACTGACAATTCAACGCCTCATGGCTAGAGTAGAAGAAGTATACACTTTCTTTCCCCACCTATCCAAAGCCCTTGCCTCTTTATCAGTGGGAACAGGATTTTAACCACAGAGGCCTTAACACCTTTAGGCCCTGAGAAACAGTTTCTGGGTCCGCCCTAGGACTCTTAAACAAATACTTATGAGCTTGGCACCCTATAATACCTATCAGGTTTAACAGGAGCAGGAGGCAAAGAGTCAGGGTTCAGGGAAGCCTCTGCAAAAACATCTTCCACCACATTCAATACAGGAGGTATAGCTAAGGGCCTATGCTGGGGTAAAAACAAGAATTCCCTAAGCCTTTTCCTGGAATCAGAGTAATCCTGGCCTTCCCATTTAAAGTGTTCCCTCATGGAATGCAGAGTCTCTGAAAATGAAAAATCCTCAGGAGGAGAAGCTGTAGGAGTGGAATCATCCACATCAGAATCAGAATAAGGAGGATACTCCTGCAAATCTTCCATGAAGACTCAGAAGCCTCTGAACACTGTTCAAAACTATCAAACTCCGGTTCCACCCTAGGCCTCTTATCAGGAGGGGGCATAGAACCTCTAATCATAGTAATCAAATCTTCTGCCATTTTAAGCATATGTTTCTTAGGTACAGAACCCGAAATGCTAGGAGAAGCCCCCACTGAAGCTGAACTTGGCCTACCTCTCAAAGAAGTTTTGGCAACTGAAGGAGAGGCTCTAACAACCTTGGGAAGAGAGGGAAGAACAGTTACCTGAGAAGCCCTCAGCCTGGCCTACCTCCTGAGAAGGCACATCCTGTAACAGTAAAGTTTCTGCCTGAGACTCCATGGAAACTCCTGGCAAAACCTCTGGCTCCACTGAGTTCTAAAGAACCGACGTCCGGACTGCCGGTTCATCAACCCTAGGCTTCGCTGTTTTGTCCTTGCGCTTCTTGGGCCAGCGGCGGGAGCATCCGACGGCATTTTATAATTGCAACGCTTCCCAAACACTAACCTGGCACAGTCTAACCTCCTCTTAATAGTGCGTTTGTTAAACCTAGCACAAGAGCGGCAACCAACAACGCCGTGCTCAGGCCCTAAACAAGGTATACACAAGGTATGGTAATCCCTATGCGCATCTGTTTCCCACAAGAAATACAGTTATTCACTTTTTCTGACATCCGTAAAATACTGAGGCAAGAAAAACCAAAATGTTCCCCAACGGGTACTTAGCCAACTCTGATTCGGTCTGAAACTCCGGTTTCGAAATATTTCAGAACGCCAACCTGCACTCGCAAAACTGCTTCTGCATCGGACCATGCGGCAAAGACTGAGGATATGACGGGTCATGCGCATTAGTACCCTGACGTCCTGACGTCAGTCTAATGCGCCCTGACCGACGTCAGCCTTATACTCTGGTATTCGGGCCGACTGGATGGCGGACTACCCAATAGTAAGGACTGCAGCAATGGGGAACGAAGAACATCTTTATATCTGCCGTAGCAGCTAGTTCAAATGGGGGCAGGGTGACTTTTTCCAACACATAATTGAGGTCCCATGCAGGAATTGGTGATCTTCTGGGAGGCCTTAAATTTTTGACTCCTCTAAGATACTGCTTTAGTAAAAGATGAGAAAAGATTGGTGGCTCTGTATTGTAATGAGCCGAAATGGCAGAGGCATGGATTTTTATGGATGAGAAGGATAGGCTTTTATCAAACATCTCAGTCAAGTATTGTAATATCTGAAGAATATTTGGTTCTGCTGTATCAGTTCCTTGTGCTTGATTCCAAGCACAAAATCTCTTCCATTTATCAGCATAAGATTTTCTAGTACTCAGCCTTCTGGCTTCCAAAATGACATCGATCACAGCTTTACTGAGAGGTGTTGTTTGCATAACTACATGATCAGCCAGGCAGCCAGGTTCAGTGTTTGGAGCTGATTGTGCAGGATCGGATTGTTTTGCTGGGACAGTAATTGAGGTCTTTGAGGCAAGGTCCAAGCTGGATATTGAGACAAGTTCCTTAGGATTGGGTACCAGTGTTGACGGGGCCAGTCCAGGGCAATTAGTATCATCTTTGGTTTCTATTGTCTGACTTTTAGTAAGACCTTGGGAAGAAGAGGCAGAGGAGGAAAGGCGTAAACTGATAGGTTTTTCCAACTGAAGGATGGGGCATCCACTTTCCATGCTTGTCTGTGATAAGTCCTTGTGCAGAATCTTTTCAATTGATAATTTTGAGGAGAGGCAAATAGATCTATGTCCAGGCACCCCCATTTCTTTGTTATCACACTGAAGACTTGTGGATCTAGTTTCCACTTGTGAGGGTCCATAAGGTTTCTGCTTAAATTGTCTGCCAGAGTATTTTGTTTTCCTGGCAGGAATTGAGCTTGAAGATGTACTTGGTAAGTCAAAGCTGTGCCCCACAGTGCCATGGCCAGTCTGCAAAGGGGGTACGAGTGCGTGCCCCCCTGCTTGTTTATATACCACATAACCGTGGTGTTGTCCGTCTTTATCAGTAGTTGTCCTAGATGAAGTAAGTCCTTGAAGGCTGTCAGCGGATTTTGAACAGCTAACATCTCTTTTTGGTTAAAATGCAGATGCATTTGTTTTGGGGTCCATATGCCCTGAATGCATCTTCCCACCAGGTGGGCCCCCCCATGCATAACCTGATGCGTCGGTTGTTATGGTTTGGCTGGCAGGGGGTAGAGTGAAGGCCCTTTCCCATGTTTTGGTGACATGCTTTTGCTCACCATAAAAACTCCTGTTGTAGGCAGGGAATGAGAGGAATCATTGTTTCCAGACTTTGACATTGTTGAATCCATAAACTTTTTAGATATCATTGAAGTTTCCTCATATGCAGTCTGGCATATGGAATCAGTAGGATGCAGGATGCCATGAACCCCAAAGCCTGCAGAGTTTGTCTTGCAGATAACTGGGTTTTTGTTGCCATCAGTTTGAAGTTAAGTAGTCAGTTGCCTTTGTTTGTCTGGCGTGAGGAAAGCCATCTGGACAGTTGTATTCAAGCTTGCACCCAGGAATGTTATCTTTTGAGAGGGTACCAGTTGTGATTTCTTTTCGTTTGTGTATCCTAGGCATGTTAGAAGCCCTTTCACAAACACCAGTTGCTGAAGAAGAATGTCCTTGTTCTCTGCTTGAATGAGGCAGTTGTCCAAATAAGGATATATTTGTATACTTCTTTGTCTGCAAAAAGCAATTACTGGTGCCAGGCACTTTGTAAAGACCCTGGGTACAGTAGATAAGCCAAAGGGCAGTGCAGAGAATTGGTAATGTATTGAGCCAGCCTTGAAACGGAGGTATCTCCTGCACGAATCCCTGGGCCTGCGACTCAAAAGTAGCGGGCATCAGGGGCTGCGAAAGTGCCCCACTAAGTGCCAGCAAACCGGCGACTGGCTTAGGAGAAGTTTTGTTGTCGGTTTTGGAGCTCGACATTCTGTCTCTGTCCTTTTCTTTGCATTTTTTGTGTACTCTGGTAGTCGGATTGCTATCCGACGACATTTCAGGGTAGTTAAATCTGTTTCCAAAATATTTTGAGGCAAAAATATACCGAGTTGGTTATATAGTTGGTTAAATCTAGCACAAAACCGACAGCCAGGCACGTTGTGATCAGGGCCTAGGCAAGGAATACAGTATAAATGGAAATCCTTATGAGGTATTTGCTTCCCACAAGTAATACAATTATTAACTTTTTCTGACATCGGTATGGAGCAAGAAAAAAGTTTCCCCAACGGGGTACTTCACTTTAGTGAAGAGTTCGGTTCTGAAACTCAAACTAGAAAATTTCAGGAGTTGGCCGACCGGCACTTGCGAACTGCTTATGATTCGGGCACCACGCGGCAAGAAAGACTGAAGAAAATGGCGCTGGCTGCTTGTTTTATACCCCTGATGACATGACGTCATGGAAGAGGAGACAGCAACCGACACAGGACCCAAGACTTTGGAATTCAGGTTGACTGAGGGCAACTTGCCAGCAGATTACCCAAATGTAATGACTGCAGCAGTGAAACACGAAAAACATCTGCAAATTCCACAACTTTAAAATATAAATGTTTACAAAGAAAGAAATATGATCATCAAAGCTCACTACTATCATAAAGGTGCCTTTCCAGGAGAACTCATCCTCTGTTAGCTATAGATTTATATAAATAATCCAGCCACTCACACCCCCTACCTACCCCTGCTGCAAATGTATACTACCTCCAGGATCCAACACTCATCCACCCTGCTATTTAACTCCCAGACTGCAGTACCTCAGAGGAGGGGGGAAATACTTAGGTGCTCCATAATCATATCTGCAACAGTATATACTTGTGTGGACACAGAATCTCACTGTTCCAGGGATTACAATTCATGTAGTCAGAATTTCAGTAGGAATCCACAGCTGTACATACTGCAATACGTCTATCAATTTCTGCAGCTTTTTTTTTTTTTTTGAAAAATCATTACTTTCATTACACTTTTTCTTAAGCCCCCCCATAATATTTTTAAAACATTCTCCTTTATTTGTAACCTGCCTACCTACATTTACATTCCATTACAAATGATGGCCCTATCAAGAAATTAAAGATTAAAAAGTAAGGGTCTCTACCCTGATCCCAGGATGGTTGGCATACCAGTTTGCACAAATCCAGTGTCATACATCTTGAGACAGACATGATTCTTTGCTCAACATTCCAAACCAATTATACCAACATGACCCATATTTACTCCTCATTCTCAAAAGCCACTGTTAAATCCATGCAAAAATAAATGACTGCGGCGTGCTCAGTTAATCAGTTGTGATTATTAAACAATGCAATTTCACTTCAGAAACTGGACAGATACGGTCCCTTACTATTATATCTCCTCACTATTATATCTCCTCCATAGAATGTGTCTACTTCTGACACTGGAAGAACTCAATCCTTTAGTTCTGTGGTCCACTCTTAGAAGAGCTTTATTTCTGCCATTAGAGTGAACCCATCCATCTACATCTGACAATGCAAGGGTACAGTTCTTTATTATGATGACTTTTCTAGAGAACAGATTTCCTTCTGGCAATGACAGGGGTCCTTTGCCCCACTTGTGTGACCCTTGGGATTCCTATTACTCTAAAACAGCCCATTCCATCCCCACTTTTGAGACCTCCCCATGGCACACTTTTACTTCTGTCATTGGAAAGGACAATTCTTCATTTCTGGGCATTTAGCTAGAAAACACCTTTACTTTTACCTGCTGAGGGCTCCAGTCTATTATCATGATGACACTTCAGCAGAATAGCTTTACTTCTTACACTGGAACAGACCTCCCCACAGTTTTGAGACCCCCCCCCTTTTAACAGAACCTTTTACTTATGACATTGGAAAAGCACATCTGCACAAGTTTTGTCAACTTCCATTGTACACAGTTGCTGAGAATGAAGGGACCCACTCACTCAGTCTTGCAATTTTCCTACAGAACAGGTTAAGCTAAAATGTTGAGGAAAATTTTACGTGTTAGAATTACCCTCTAAGAAACCTTCTAAACAATAATGGTGCTGCATGTTCTTCTTCCCTCAAAAAAGAAAAAAATTCTTCACATTTTTCTTTTTAAAATAACTCCCTTCCTAGCGTCCTCCCCATGCTTTTGATCTACCTCATCTAAACTTCTCAGTGAAAGCTCAGTTTCCGAAATCTCACACAGTCCTATCTTATAAAAATAATACAACATGAAGGGGGTCCGTTTAGCCTGCTGAGGTTCATTTGGTAATCCTCCAGGAAATGCTGCTGAGAGCTCTCTGGTGGGTGTCAGACTCCAAATGCAAGTCTCACAACTAGAGAAAATAAAGCACAAAGTGGTACACAGTGAATTTTAAAACTTGCTGTAATGCCATTAAAGCATGTTTGTGGCAGAGAAGTTTAACCCCCTCCCTCCCTCCAAAAGGGAGTAGCTGTACTGACTGCACCCCTGCTACTTACATATACTAATTTCGACATCTCTGTACCTTACAGTAATGGGGCTTCTCACTGTTCTTAGGATCACAAATGTGGTCCTCACACTTTAAACAGGAATCCACAGCTCAGTCTACACTCTTTCAAGATAAATTTGGATGAAATGTCAATGCCCTGACACATTTCAATATGTAGAGAAGATATATTGTTGAACATAGCCCAGTGAGCATTGGAAATTATTACAATTAATCATACAAACACAGAGGATTACAATCAGAGCTATGATCATGACCAAGTTACTATATGCATAAGAAGTGGCTGTCTAGTACCTGTCAAAGACAGAGGGAGCAAGTGAAAGAAAAAGAAAAAAAGTATAGGACAGCCAATGATCTGACAGCTTTGAAAGATGTAAGATGCACAGCACTGCCTCAAAGACAGCGGGCAGAAACGAAGTGCATTTCCTTCTGTAACTTTCCTTACTCCATTTGCTAGGATTGCTATTGCTCGTTTCTATCTACTCTTCTCTATGCCTCCCCTCTACTCACTAATTTGAACAAATTCGCACTTAGCAAACTCTCCAGCGGTTATAACCAAATTGCTAGATTTGCAACAGGCATGACCTATAGGACCTACCACTGTCACAACCTAAATCTTCTGGGGTGGCTAGAAAGGCCTAGCCTACTTCAGTACAATCAGCTTGTAATTGTAAAGTTCTCAACCACCCTGATAATACTGCTGCACTTAAAAATATCATCAACCCTTATAGCAACCTGAGGTCACTTTGCTCTTCTAATAAACTACCGGTTCAAACATCCAAAATCAACAACTCTGCTGGGGACTCTCTGTTTGCTAACTCTGTTGGCATAACGTGGAACTCTTCCTGCTGATCCTGCACTTGAACCCTCTCTTACTCAGCTCAAAGAAAGCCTCAAGCTATACTTTAAAACTTACTGGCTATGTCCTTGTTCAAAACCCAACTAGATCCCCCTCTATAGTCTGTAATCATGTTACACTGCCTAGTCAATTTGTCAACACTGTTTTAAAAATGTATGATTACATTATTTGCCCAAACTGGAGCCTGTAAACTGTGTATAACTTGTAATCATTTTGTGATTTTTACTGTATGTTCTACCGTGAAGCTTTTTTCCCTGGGCCTCCACTGAAAATGGACATGTATCCAGTCGGACTATCCCAGTCAACAAATGTAAAATAAATAAATAAATAAGTGCATCTGATTAAGCCAAATAAATTGTATGAAAGTAGAACCCACAGCCTTCTACACCAAAGTAGGTATACTACCTGTTGAGCTACTGATTTTGTAATATCTTTAAAGCTGTGATACACTACACTCTGCTGAACTTAAAGTGTGGCAGCCTGAAATGTATTACATCTTTTAAAGTTGTCTCAATCCCCTCACCATATAAATTTTTACTCATTCATATCGATGGTGTCCACACCTGTACTTACTCACACACCTCAAAATAGCCTACAAGTCTACAGCCTAAAAGCAATCTATTATTCTACATTTCACCTTCTTTTCCCAGATAAACCCTCCCTACTTCCTAACTTAACTACACCCTCATCCTCTAACCTTTAAACCCCTCTGTTTCTTATGTTTCAGAAACATTTCTCTTACTATTACAGCATCTCCTACTTGCACATTTAACCTACCATCGTCCATTATCCTCACATTTCCAACAAATCTCATACTGTGTCCTCCGAACACAATACTCCCACCCATCTATCTTAGCCCTCAACCTATCTAGGTAAGTACTCATATAACCTACTATTCATGTACAATTATCCAAAGCTGCAGCCATTCACCCTCATTTTGGGTATTAGAGACAAAAACAAGCAAAACTGCCTCTACCCACACAGTCATAACTCCATTACCATAAAACTTAGCAATGACATCTACCCAAACCCAGGCCCAACTATATATATATATATATATATATATATATATATATATATATATATATCATAACAAACTTACAAATGCATGGATAGCACTATAATCTCCAGACATATTAGGTGTCAAAGGAACAAAAACAACAAACATGAAGCAATTGCCCTACCAGGCTATAACATTATCAAATAAAAAAATCTGGCTACATCGCTGTTTTCTACAAAACACACTAAATATCTCCTTATCCCACCTACACACACACATCTTGACAACTTTCTTTAACTCAAAAATCTTACTAACATGTTAAAACTAAATACTCACAAGACAATCACAATCATAGGTAGGGGTGTGTATGTGTGTGTGTGTGTGTGTAAATATATATACATACAGGTAATGCAAAAACATTGGAAGATACTCTCTGCTGGGCCTCCTCACAAAACCATAATACTGGGTAATGTAAATACAAATTAGCTAACCATATGATCTAAAAATCCAGACAGTAATATACATCTGTACAAGTTCACCCAACACCTGCTAGATACAACAGAGCTGTAGACAGTGAATCAACCCTTGACTGGATTCTCCAAATAAAATACCATCCTACGGAACTATGTCAGACAGCCTAAGTGATCACTTAGCAATCTACACAATAAGGTACCAAAGCCCACCCAAAAGCACATTCTTACAACCTTGTAAAAAAATACCAGTTTTCATTAAGCCACTTTTATTAATATACTGCATCTGCTTAACTGGGAGTCACTAAAGATTTTCCCCATAGATGGGTCTCTCTCCTAACGTGATAAAAACTTAATAAGGTGATCTGAACACTCTAGCCCTCTCAGAACAAAGAGTCAAAGACAACCCTGTCCTGTGGCTATCCTTCACAACTAAACAACTCATGAAAAATAGAAAGCATCAAAATATAGACAGCTACGAAAACTAAAAAAAACTTATGAAAGATCTGAAAAACTGTTACTTAAGCAATCAAAACATATACCAGCAATCCAAAATCAACAAAATGATACCATAGCCAACCAATTCAATGACCACTTTATAAAGATAGTGCAGTCATTACCAACCAGACAACTGTTCAAGCTCTGGATGTCCCTACTCAGAAAAATAAATCTCCTTCAACACTTCTCCTTCCAACCAGTTCCCATCGATACCATCAAAAATAACTCAAAAATGTAAAGTCTACTACAACTGCAGCTATGTGGTGAACACGTTAAAACAGAAGCTGAGGTTACTGCATATTCAGTTTCAATTCTAATAAATTGATCCATACCTGAAAATAAACTCCTCTTGCTATGAAAAAATCGATCATTCTTTCACTGCACAATCAATACAGATCTTTCAAACTATAGCTCAACTGCCATTTTATCTCATCAAAAATATGACAAATATATTTATACAGAACTTGTCAACTATCTAATACATATCAAGCTTCTGATCTTATCACAACTACTGCTTTGCTGAATTTGGTCAATACTGTCAATGGTCATAGAAATGCTGGAAGCCTCGTCTCCACCACCTTCCTAGACTTATCAAAAGCTTTTGGTACTGTCTCCCACCATAAACTCTTACATAAACTCTCATCCTTAGGGGGGGGGGTCTCAAACTCTCTATGGTGGTGGTTTCACAGCTACCTCTCAAACAGAACACAACCAGTGACAAGGAAAAAAACATTTCTCCACCTTCTGGCCAGTAACTACTGGTGTCCCCGAGGAGCTATACTAGACCCCCATACTCTTCAACATATTCCTCAATGACCTCTACACACTGCTACAACAAATGCCACCCAGATTTAATACCCTGATGACTGAACCTTAATCTGCTCTGCCAAATCTCTCTCTAAACTCCAAGGCACTAAACAACAATCTTTCTTATTGACTGAAACATGGCTAAATAATTTGCAATGACTACTTAAACCCTAAAAAACTAAATTACTGCTCTTTACCCCAAACATGTCTCTACCAAAACTACAGTACTCACTATCATCTCAACCACCACCATTTTTCTTTATTCTTTTTTGTGACTGGGTTAGTACTACTAGGTTTGTGGCCTTTTCTCAGGGAAGACTAGAGGCAGCATTTATACTACTATTGGAAATGTGGCCAGGGCATTAGAAAGCTTCCCCTCTTCTTTTCAATAGGTGCCATGGGATCTTTTACATCCATCCTATCTACTTCAAACTCATCTAGTTGAGAAATTGGTTTAACATCTCATCCAGAGGAGGACAAACTCTGACGTGCAGAATTTCCCTTATCCTGCAATGCAGTGTAAGCAACTCATCTATCTGGTGTGGGATCTGAACCCACTGCACCAAAGCGAGTGTGCTATCTGATATGCCACTGATACCATGATTGAAAAACTTAACCACATAAGACTACTTGGTGTCATTATAGATGATCGGTTGAAATTTAACCATCATGTATCAAACATTGTTAAAAAAAAATCATAAAAGCTAGGTATTTTATACAGAGTAAAAACCTATCTAACTGACATGGTCAGAAAACATATAGCGTTCTATATTATTTCTGCCATCTCTCCTCTATGCTTACCCCAACCTTCACTGACCTTCAAGTCTTATAACTGTCCAAACTTGAGCAATGCTCTATTAAAATAGCCAAACTTGCAATAAATTATAACAGAACACACCCCTACCAAACCCTCAGAGAATTAAACTGGTTAGAAAGTACAGTTGTATAAAATCTTACCATAATAGTAGATGTCCTTCTCTTCACTGTTGCAGCATTACAAACAGAAGAGATCTCCTGCCCAGGGCAGCCTAGTGCTAGGCTAGTATACCAATGCCTAATGATCTTTTATGCGCCATATGTCACACCTATGATCCCAACACAGAACATAGGGCTTTAAAAGGGATGTGCAGATGCAAATACCCAGAACTGAACTGACTCAAGAGAACAGCCTCCACAGAACAGAGGAGTCCATGCACATCCAGAAGGATAAAATGCAGAAGAAAAAGGGGAAACCCTTGGCCTGAAGGGAATCTAAAACAAAAACCAGAACAAACAAGAGGGGGTTAGAGGGAGGGAGCAGATACTGCAACTCTGAAGAGAAGGACATCTATTACTGTTATGGTAAGATTTTATTTAAAGTACAGTTTTGTACCTACTACCAAATGTGGATGATGTCGAAGAACATTGCTGCAGCAGTACACTTGGTAGTCCGCTGTCCGTCCTCGGTCCGAGTATAAAAGATGGCGACGGACGCCGGACCCAGATGTCAGAAGACCCTAACAAGAAAGGTCAAAACACAAAGACAACAAACAACCAACCCAACCACCCTACACTAAATATATGTACAATATATACAATATACACATAATATTTACAATCCATCCAACACACTAACTACAGAGGGAGGAGGGGAGGGAGGAGGACTGCAGTAATGTGGATCTTCAACATCTACATTTATGGTAGGTAAATAAAACTGTACTGTTCTTCTTCTCACATTGCTGCAGTCCAACAAAGGATGAAACAAAAATGGTGTGTCACATAGTGATAGTGAGCAGAAATTGCTGCAGGCAACAGAAGAGAAGGAGAAAGGACAAACCTTTGTCCAGTAACTCTCAGTAAGATATTGAAGAGCCACACTAAATTAGGCTTATAAACATCATGCTTTTGCTGCACTCTCCAAAAAAATCTCTTCCATTTCATTCCTTGCCTTTACTTTCCTTGGGCCAAAACTACTGCACTATGTCCTTCTATATCATTGTCACAGCATTCTAAACAGAACGGAGAGTAAAAAATCTCAAGAAACAGACTGGGAAGTGGAAGGCTGAAAAGCACCCTCAACAAACCTGTACAAAATGGTTCAAGCAAAACCTGCTCTGTCCCTAGAAATCATATCCAACTCATAATGCTTAGGAACAGTATGCACTGAAGACCAAGTAACAGCCTCAAGGATAGAGTTGGTGACCAACCCCTTGAAGAAGGCACTAGAAGAGGTAACAGCCCTATCTCTAACAGAAGTAGACAGAGATTTGCCATGAAAAGTATAACAAAAGGAAATAAACTTAGATATCCAGGAGGAAAAAAAAACACTGAAAAACAGTTTCCACAAAGGACGGAGCCAAAAATAGTGTAAAAATAAACACTTTTCTTTATTAAATAGAAATTCTTCAGATTACACAAAGTAAAAAAACAGTCTTTTAAAATGTGAAAAAAACAATCACAATGTTTGGTGCAGTGAAGGCTGAATATTTAAAGGAACAGAACTTCAAATTCAACTTGCATCACTAAAATATATTAAATAGTAATAGTTTCTCTGAAAAAAGTAACAATCTCAACAATAACTACTTATGAAAAATGTTACCACTTTGCTCGCTGTCAGAAAAATATGTATTAATGTATGTGTTTAGTGCTTAATAGAAGCTAAAAGGGTTAACACATTTCATTCTATTTTATGTACAGCTTAGTTTTGTATGAAACTAAAAGATGCTTTTCAAACTGCAATATGCTTTCTGAAACTGCAAGATGCTCTCTGACCTAGTATTTGCTAGCACAGCAAAATTCCTGTTTATGCCTTTTGGAAATATACTGAGAAGCAGGTGATTGTCTGCTAGGTCAGGAAAATAATGACTAGAACAATACTGTTTTCTATAATGTTATTGAACTTGTTTTCTATAAAGTTATTGAACTTGAACAATCAGCTCTGTTCGTGTTATGAGAACATGCACAGCTGCAGAAAAGATAGATACAGTTGAACAAAGACTGCTTGAAGAAATGAACTATAATCTGTACTTGCTTTGTGCTCGAATTAGCCATAGTACCTTGAATGGTAACATTGCATAGTGAGAAGTTGTATCTGACTGGTGGTCATCAAGGCCACGTTGTTTTTCTTAGGAAGTTTTTTCAGTGTCAGCAGAAAATCATGAACAAACAGCTGCTATGAAATAATATTGTAAGAACTTGTGATCTGTTAAGTCAGCTTGGTAGGCAATGTCTTGTAAGAAATGTATAAGAATGGCTTCACTTCCTGATTCTAGTTAGACAAACTCTGTATTAGCATGTTTTTGTCTCCTTGCTGCAAGATTAAAGTGCCTTAACCTGAACCTGCCATGTATTGATCTTTTTGAAGTTGTTTTTTCCTTTGACACTCACTGCTGGAATAACTGCAAAAATCGGTGCAGCAGAAGCCCACATTGCTATACCCCTTATCTGATTAAAAATTTCTACATCAAACATAACACAATTGATTTTAAGCACTAATTCCATAAGTGAGTGAACAACCTGTATCAATGAATAATCCAGGGAAGTACCCATAATCAGGAATTGTTATGCTGTTAAAAGTAAGAACATTTCTAATGCCTTAGCGAAGCATATTGGTATGTACAACTGTTTTCAACAAATTTATTCTTTGTATGTAGGAGAAAGTTCATTTTAACCCACAAAGAGGTAACTGATCAGTCTTTTTGAAGATCAGGGAAGTATTAGCAGGTATTATTGAATGCAACACAAGCCCTGGTTTAATGACAGGATTCCCCTGTCTAGCTTATTGCACAATACAGCAAATAAACTTTGAATGCTGCACCCTCTTATTTTGTTTAATTTTTATTCCAGCAGTCAGCAAAATGGTAACATTTTTTCTTAAGTATTTATTGTTGAGATTGTTACTTATTTCAGAGAAACTGTTACTATTTAATTTTTCCGAGAAACTGTTACTGTTTAATATATTTTAGTGATATAAATTGAATTTGAGGTTCTCTTCCTTTAAATAATCAACCCTCCCTGTACCAAGCATTGTGATTGGTTTATTCACAGCCTTTTTACTGTGTGTAATTGAAAGTAGTTCTATTTAATAAAGAACAAAAGCACTTATTTTTTGCACTATTTTTTTTCTTTTTGCTCTGTCCTTTGTGGAAAGGATTTTTCAGTTTTTTAGTTGGTTTACTTTGTTTATTAGTGGTTGCTTGAGATATCCAAGAGGAGATGGTTTGCTTAGAAATCCAATGTCCTAGGATGAAAGGAAACAGCAAAGAAAGTGCCTAATAAGGCAGCTAGCACAGGAGAAACTGCCAGTGGTTAAGGAGCATCTAGCATAAGCAACTCATGATACCTTCTCTGAATATCAAATACTTGAGAGAAACCGCACACAAAGTATTCCATCATCCTAGCAATTGTGTCCCCAAAGGACAATTCTTCAAAAGGAGACTCAGGGCTAACAGACGACTACTCATCAGAACCATAAGCCAAAGGCAAATGTGAAGAACGGGACAAAGATCCCTCATCAGACACCAAATTGTCATCCAAGGAATCCAGTTCCCTAATTTGTTTAAGAAGGTGGTAGAGGTCCATGGAGGAATAGGCACAGAAACCCCTTGAGGAGGCTTCAGGGCCATCAAGGCAGAAAAAAAGCTCTGAGTAAACTTTTGCCATACCCTTTCAGCATCCTTAGGATGGACCGAAACATGCTTCATATTTTGTTTTTTTTATTGGAAGGTCATCAGTCCTAACAAATACCAGAGGTTCTGACCCTTGGCGAAATTCAATAACAGAACCCAGAAACTCCTCCCCGACCAATATTTGTGGAACCCCTCTAGGACCCTCCAAGATAATCAACCACAGTTCCTTGCAAAGCCTCAGAGGATGTGCAAAGAGATTGATTCATGTCAGCCTCTGACAGGGTCGCGGCACAGGAATCTGATGTAGATGCTGAATGCCCTACAGAGCTATTACCCATTTCTAGGGGATGTCCAGCAGAGGCTGGACAGCTAATGAATCCAGCTGAGACATCTTGGCTTTCTTACCTAGCGAGCTCTCTGGGTTAAAGGATTCTGCCATACTACTCTGGGCTGTTTAAGCCTTTGGTTTTCAAGATAAATGGCCAGGGAAGACAAATGGCTTCTGAGTGTCTTAGGCACAAACATACTGCAGATACTACACGTATGATTGTGGGAGCCACCAAAACAAAACAAAATACAATGTTTGTGATCATCCTTATGGTGAATCGGTCTCAAACACTGACATTTTCTCTTCTTGCATGACATGAATGCTATGTAGCAAAATACAAAACCAAGAAACAACTGGGCACCTATCTGGTGGCTAGGTGTTCAGGACAGCAACAAGGCATTCAGACCAGCTATCAGTAATGGTGTTCTTACTGGAGGCAAAGTAGTTCTAGGTAGCTGCATCCATATGTCTTCTTTATGCCCTACATTATGTGTAGGGAGCAGAGGTGTTATGTATGGCAGATACAAGATTATTAACGGTTTGGGATACTGGCAGAGTATCAGGCTGCCGGGGGTGGGGGGTCCCCTCTGTTTAGAATACTGAAACAGTGATATAGAAGGACATCTACCATATCTAGTCCTTTCTCTGCTAACTACAAAACAGACTTCTGTATAAGCCAAAAGATTGCCCAGACTTTACTAACTTAATACAACTCTACTCCCACAATAAAATTTTGCACTCCAGAGAAAAAAACATTAATCACTATAAACAAATCATCTAATATTGAAGGTAACACTCTATATTCCAGTGTAGCTAAACTATGCAACCACATCCCAGTGCTACTGAGCCAATGAAATCCATTCAGAATGCAAACTAGTGTAAAAAAATAAACTTTACCCATCAATGGATCTGCTCATGTACATCTTCAGGATGATTTCCACGGCTCTCTTCAGCTTGTCATATTGTCAAACAATTTATCTCAATTCAAAATCCTATGCCCCACAACCAGTCTTCACCAATATCTGAATAGTTTTACTGTCATCTCCTAGCCCAATACATATTTTTGTGGCACTGCTCACCACACCTCTATACTTCTAATATAGACCTTTTCCTAGACTTATATAATTGTCTATAAAGATGCTTCATACCTCACCTATGATTTACTGCCTTATCTAACTCCTCCACTCACCTGCAGTTCTTTGAATTTCTAAGCACTACTCACTAATCACATGATCTATTATCCATCAAACCCACTAATACACCTATGCAAATGCTCAATAGTCGGTATTTCCTAATACACAAGCATCTTTTTTACTGTAATGGTTACCTTTATTTCATATGAATGCAATCTAACTAGCAAATGTATGTGAAACTATTGTATATTACTCGATTTCTGTTCATATAGATTAATGAAGGTCTGTCTAAAAATGTTTGTAATATGCTGGAGCTTTTCTCCCTGGATGTCAAAGATTTTTTTTACTACACACAGTCGGGCAAATGAAGTAAACAAAAGCAGGATAAAATAGAAACTCATTTTTTTCACTAGTCTACAGTAGGCACTGTTAATGCTACAGTATGAGAGCAGAGTACAACACTGCTGAAAGGTGCTTAACACTAACACCTTTCTTATGTCAGAAGGTTTCTTAACAAGTTCATAGGTAGGTACTAGGCTATCGGCCCAAGGGCCTACGTAAGCCTAGCCAGCAAGGTACCATAGCTTACGCCACCCAAGAAAGTTATTTTCCTGTTCCACTGTCCAGCAGAGACACAGAAGTGATCCCCGGGGTGTATTTCCTATTTCCCATCCACTCATCAAGATTTTTCTTGAAGAGTGCTAATGAAGAACTTTGCTTGACATAGATGGGTAGCTTGTTCCAGAGTATAGGAAGACTCTGGAACAGGAATCTATCCCTCCAGCATGTCCTGTTTATTGTGGTGACAAGGTTTAGGTCCCTAGAGCTTGTAGCTTGGAGGGATTGGGATTTCTTTACGTGTAGCATGTCCAACAGCTCTGGGTTTGACATAGCTTTATATGTTAGGCAGAGATCACCTCGGAGTAGGCAATATGCTACGGAGTAAAGCTGGGTTTTTTGAGGCAGTCAGTGTAGGGCATTTGTTTGAGGCCAGTAATCCTCTTTGTGAAGTACTTCTGTGGCCTTTCCAGCTGCTGCAGATGTCTTGTGAGGTACATTCCAAAAGGGGCATTGTACTTTATAATGGGTCTAATGAGTGACGAGTAGAGGGGAACAATGACCTCTTTTTTCCTGGATGAGAACCCTTTTATGATGAGGTGTGCCACATAGAAGGACTTCCTGACTACTGTGGCAATGTGACCATCAAAGGAGAGACTACTGTCCACCTGGGTCCCAAGGTTTCTTATCACGCATTCGGTGTTAAGTAGATTGCTGCCTAGTAGTAGTAGTTTGTCTTCTTGCTGAATTTGGACAATAACTGCAACCCTTGTTCTACAATTCTTTACTACTACACTACACCTGAGCTGCGTCACCTTGAAAAGTACAGTTACACTCGCTGTACAATCCTAACTTTGAAGTAGCAATTGACAACACTATTAATTTTTGTATATGTCACAAGAAGTATATGCCAAACTTTTGTATAATTTGTATCCCCCTCACCTCTACTGTGGCCTGCCAACCCATCAGCTTTAACCCATTTGTTGTCTGGTGGGTGATGACCAATCACGGAGGCCTTCATCAAGGAAGCCAGCACATAAGGTACTGAGTAGAGTCCCAACCCTTCTTCTGGTTGCGGATGTGAGGGCTTGTCACCTGCAGTAATGCGCATTCCCTCCTAAGCCCCCTAGCACAGTGCTGCAAGCTGTACCCCCCTCGCTGTGTATGACAATTATATATATCTTACTGCTCTAGTTTACACATTTCATGTTTAAGAAAACTTCCAAATTTTGAAGTGTATGTTTATACTTCATATGCCCATACCAGTGCGGCATATATACCTAGATTTATAAGGACAATTTCACACACAGATCTCAGTGAATGCACTCTAGTTCTAATATGAATGCTCACCAGGAAATCCAGAGCGTACTTTCCAGCTAAAAGTGATACCTGTATTTGCCTAACATTCCCCATGGTTGCAGTTTCTTCATTTATTATAACAGCTTTCTGTCACATTCCTCACTGGTTTGATCAAGCAAGATCTTGTCAGCATGTGAACAGTTAAGCCTCATGCACTTTGACCTTGACGGAAGTTACATACAAAAGACTTACTCAAGGGTAAAATGTAAAGAAAGCGTGGTATGTACAAGTCTACATGATAAAAGGAGCAAGACTTGTGAAAAAAAAAAATCACATGAAATGATTTACCATACATAGAACTAAAATTCCAAGCAGTAAAACAGGACCCTGTCCACAGTAGAAAACTATGTATGATGAACATCCCATTGATGAAGTTCACATCACTGAAATAACCCACAGTTATAGCTGCATTTGTTTGCATCTATTTTAAACTGGCAGTTCTGAGGACAACAACTGCCATCTCTGGCTGTAAAGTGAGGCCCGGTATACCATTTTGCACTCTTTCCATGCAAACAGATGGAGTCCTTTTTATCCAAAAGTTGATTGTGGAACACATGCATAGACCCCTTCTGGATATGTTGGGTAGGATAAAGCTGTGCACCTGAAATCCTGCCACACCTCATCACAACAGACATTTTTTTCAGTCTATTTCCCTTTCTGTACACTTTGCAAGTTACTTTTCATTTTTCCCTCACTATACAATCAAGACTGTTGCTTGCTGTACTGTCAGACCGCACGTCCCATACCTGCTGTTTTCTTTATTAATTTGCTCCTCTGATGACATCACTTTGGGTGGATAATTCTCACATAAGTTACTATAAAATGGATGACTGGAATACATTAGCCTGACTTGAGCATCAAGCTCATCTGACGGACAAGCAGCTATAAATTATAAAGTACCAGTCAGTGACTACTAATGCACGCTAGCTAAATACTAAGCCTTTTACAGAATGCTTATCCATCACATGAATAGCCATTACAGTTACACAGCAAAAACTGCCTTCTAAACAGTCAGTCTATCTCTTAATAGACACAAACTCAGTAGAAACATCAATTATTTTTACTTCTGGTACATTAAAATGTTCACCCTGTACTGTGTTTAGTTGTCTGCTTAGCATGTTACATAACTGCGTTTCAGGATGTAATGAGGCCTTTGCTGGCACTGAAATGCACTGTGCCCGTGTAACAGAACAGGATGTTGACTCATGCATTCTATGGCCAACATTCCACTGCAACATTCCGTGCTTTTAAACCAAAGTGCTTAGACAAAACATAACTGAAATGGAAAAGACATACAGAATTAAATAATTCATACCGTGACAAAACATAACTGAAATGGAAAAGACATACAGAATTAAATAATTCATACTGTGTCAGAGAAGCTATGAAAGTTGACAAACACTGATGCAACATGCTTACAAATGTGCTTTATACTTTGAATAATTTCTAGAAAAGTACATATGAATGTTACATGGGCACTTTAAACTGAATTTTATACTGGCAACTTGACACAGTAAAACTCCGCTGCCAGTCATGAGCGGACAGTTGATCTGCTGTGGCGACCCCTAACTGGGAAAAGCCAAAAGAAGAAGAAGACTGTTTAAGCACTGAATGTTTGTCAGAAAACTCGGTATGCAAAAAAGAAATCATGGACAAACTTCTAGCCTCCATGAGGTCTTTGATAACATTAAACTTCTATAAGAACTGTGTACCACATGACACACACATCCACTGTAAATCTATACAACTGTACCTAATCCCATCCAACACATTCTCATTATTCTGTCTCTTTCCTACACCATGTAAGTATCCTTTTATACACAATGACATGCTACTAAGGCAGGTAGAAACAGTACTGTCTGCAAAACATTGCGATGCATGCATATGTTTTTCTGAAATACTAATAACAAAGCTTAGTATATCTTTTAAAAGTAATATATTATGAAGGGTGTGGATTTAACACATTTTGGAAAGGATTATTTTATAAATGAATGTAAGAGCTGGTAAACTGTTAAAAGGCAGGTAAAAAATGTTGCAATATTGTAAATTTAAAAAAAAAAAACACATCGAAGACAGTGGAAACATTATATGATCTTTTCTTCTTTTGGCTGCTGCCGTTAGGGGGCGCCACAACAGATCATCTGTTTCCATTTCTTCCTGTCCTCTGCATCTTACTCTGTCACACCAACCACCTGCATGTCCTCTCTCACCACATCCATAAACCTTATCTTAGGCCTTCCTGTTTTTCTCTTACCTGGCAGCTTCATCCTTAGCATCTTTTTCCCAATATTCTTAGCTAGAGCATCTTCTGTGGAGACAAGCGTGAATGGGCGTACCTTCGTTGAAGGTTGTGCGTTAGGGCTGGCAACTCAGCACGTAAAAATCAACTGTCAATCATTAGTGGATCAGAGTTCCGCTGTGGCGACCCCTAACCGGGAAAAGCCGAAAGACACAACAACTCTGCATCCCTCCTCAGCACATGTCCAAACCAATGTAATCTTGCCTCTCTGGCTTCGTCTCCAAACCTTCCAACCTGGGCTGACCCTCTAATATACTTATTCCTAATCCTGTCCACCCTCATCACACCCAGTGCAAATCTTAACATCTTTAACTCTGCCACATCCAGCTCTGACACCTGCCTTTAAACATTATACGATAAGCATTTCCATTCATTAACTTAAAAAATATATTAGAACAAAAAGAAGAAAGCTACAAGATAGCTAACATCAGTAGTAAAGGTATTTTCCAATATTACAGATAAACATGACGTCTTGTCTTTCGGCTTTTCCCAGTTAGGGCTCGCCACAGCGGAACTCCAGTCTGCTAATGATTGGCAGTGGATTTATATGGTGCCGAGTTGCCAGCCCGACGCCCAACCTTCAAAGAAGGCATACCCATTCACGCATGCACCTACCTGCATGTCTTTAACGTCATTCGACCGCGGGGAGGACATGCAGACTCCACCCAGAAGGCGCTCCAGCCGAGAATCGAACGGGAGAACCTCTTGCTGTGAGGCAACAAAGCTAACCGCTGCACCACCTATACATGACGTAAATACATAAATAAAATAATATAACAAGTTTTATCTCATATAGGAGACAATTTTTATATTAATAAATACTGTGATTGCCAGAACAGAATGTCAGTGTATAGAAGTATGTACACAAGCTGTTCATCCTTCTCATTAAAGAAAGTACAGTTGTGTAAAAATCTTACCTTAACAGTAGATGTCCTTCTCTTCACTGTTGTAGCATTCCTAACTGAAGTGATCTCCTCCCAAATGTAGCCCAAAATCCGGCCAGAATACTAAAGCCTTTAGTACTTACAGTTGCCACATGTCACACATACGTTTCTCCAAACAAGGCGTAGGGCATAAAGGTGACTTATGAACTCAGAATTGAAAAAAGCCCCAGGAAGAATGGAATCTCCTACAGACAAGGAATAACATGCACATATCCAGAAGAAAAGGGAGAGCAGCCCCTTGGCAAGGAAGGCAAAAAACAACAGGTTAGAGCAGAGGGGGCAGGAGGGAGGGAGCTAATACTACAACAGTGAAGAGGACAGCAACTGTTATGGTAAGATTTTACACAACTGTACTGTGTCCTTCCATATCACTGTTGCAGTATTCCTAACTGAAGAGAGAGTACACAAGCTCAAGAGGAAACCTGGGAGGAAGATGGCACTGAAGAGCCCTCCAGAAATATATGTAGGATGGCCTTGGCAAAGCCAGCTCTAGCTCTAGAAATAACATCCAACTTTTAATGCTTAGTGAAGGTATGAAGAGAAGACCAAGAAGCAGCCTCAAGGATGGAAATGGTACAAAGCCCCTTGAAAAAAAAAAAGTCACCAGATGAGGCAACAATCCTGGTAGAATGAGTCTTTACTGATAAGGAAAGATATTTACCATGAAAAGAACAAAAAGAAACGGTTTTAGAAATCCAGAAATAAATGGTGGCTTGCTTAGAAACAGCCAAACCCAAAGACCTGGAATGAAAGGAAATAAAAAACTGCTCAGATTTGTGAACAATCGTAGTTTTATCCAAGTAATATCCAAGTTGTCTATGCAAATCCAAGGTGTAAAGAACTTTCTCACTGGCAGACTGTGGAGAAGGGTACAAGGAAGGAAGCTTATTAGACTGATTCAAGGACAACTTACTGACCACCTTGGGATTAAAAGAAGGATTAGTACGAAGAGATACCCTGTCCCTTTGAAAAACTAAAAAGGGAGGAACAGCCAAGACAGCCTGAAGCTCAGACACTCTCTTAGCTGAAATTTGGGCCAAAACAACAGTCTTCCAAGTACAATTTTTCAAGAACAAAACTGAGGTGCCAGGAAGGAAGAAATGGCTTCCTTGGAGGCCTGATATGAAGGATACCTTTAAGAAACTGCATGACCTCAAATCTAGAGGCCAGAGGAGGAGGTTAGGACAGACGAGCAGAAACTGCTGACAGATGACCTTTAACCGAAGCATATGCTAACCTAGCATGGAGCAAATCATACAAAAAAGACAGAGCCATAGGAACTTGCACAGATAGGGAATTCTGGCTGAGAGTGGCACCAAACAATGTTCCATTCGGACATGTATGATTTCCTTGCACTGGGTTTCCTGCAAGATTCGAAGCACGTCCTCAGAAAAGAGGCGACTAAAAGGGATAAAACCCTGTCACCCACAGCATCAGTTGAAGAGTGGAAAAATAAGGATGGATAAGAGACCCCTTCTCTTGTGTGAGAATGTCCACTTGGTGAGATCTCCCCTGGCCAAGTGAGAAAAAAGGGGGAACCAATACTGCCTGGGACAAAAGGGAGTCACTAGCAAGATTTTGGATGAGTTTTGCCTGATCTTGTGTAAGACTCTCGGAAGCACAGGAAGGATAGGGAAGGCATAAAGAAATGTCTCTTTCGAAGGAAAAAATGGCGTCCACTTTCCAAGCTAGAGGACTTGTTACTCGAACAGTTTTCTGTTCACAGGGAAGGCAAAAAAATCTACCTGAGCAATATGCCATAGATGGACAATGTCTATGAGCAAAGATCTGTGAAGCATCCATTCCTGAGATTGTGTGCTGGACCTGCTCAAAGAGTCTGCCACTCAACTGTTTTTCGAGGGAATGTAAACTGCCTGAACAGTTACTTGATACCAAACAGCTTGATCCCAGACCTGAAGAGCTAGTCTGCAAAGAAGATAAGACCTTGCACTCTTTTGTATACATAACACCATACAATATAAGAAGGAATCAGTACTGCAAACTAAACAAGGATATACATTTTGAGCCTCAAGAGCAGGAGCACACTCAAGCAAATCTACAGTCTGCGGCTACCACTCTACCCACACAGTATAAGAAGGAATCAGTACTGCAAACTAAACAAGGATATACATTTTGTGCCTTAAGAGCAGGAGCACACTCAAGCAAATCTGCAGTCTGCTGCTATCACTCCACCCATACAGTACAAGAAGGAATCAGTACTGCAAACTAAACAAGGATATACATTTTGAGCCTCAAGAGCAGGGTCAGTCCACCCAGGCATTCTACTTGTATGTTTTATGAGAGTGAAGCTATTACATTAGCAGTATTTCTTAGTAGTTCTCAGCTTACTAATAAAACTGACTCTTGTAGCCTTGTGCCCCCCCCCCCCCCCCCCCCGCTAGTACAGTAATCCTAGCTGTCCAATAGACAGTATATATTTAATTCACATCCCTGTGAATAAATTAACCATCAAGCAGCCCTCTCAGTGCTTTCTGCCTTAGTTTGTATCACTTGGAGGCCCACCTGTTTATTGGCATCTCTATACATTCCCCTTCATTGCTAATGTATCTCCCAACTCTACTCTGTGCATAAAATGGTTACTAATCAGCAAGTCAATATGAAGACACACTCCCAACCTTAATAAACTTTGCTGTCTCTTCTCTCCTTCACTTTACAGGTAGTTTGAATTATTACTTACCCCCTCTGAGGCCTTCACTGATAGCCTCTCTGGTTTCTTTGCATTCCACCTGGTTTGCACCCCTTGTGCTATCTCCCTACCCCAATACAAAGTCTATACTGGAATCCTGCTGAGCATGAAACCATCTTTAAATTTCTAGTCTCCCACCAGGGCACAAGTGCTCTTCAGCAATTACATTCTGCTTGCCGGTAAGCTATTAGACCACAGGAATTTATTTAAAGTGTTCAGATATGTAAAGTAATACTTACTTTTTTCTCTTGTCTTGGTTGGCTCTGCCCCGCTCTGTTCACCCTCGCTAACGCTCGGGCTCGCTCTGCTCCCCTGCCCTGCCCCCTATTCCCTCCTGCCCCCTCTACATTTATAGTAATCACAGCCACACCCACAGATCACCCTCACATCACCTCCACCAATCACAGCTCCTCAAGTCATATCACATTATACCACACCAACTTGCTCCACACAAAATACTCCCAATCACTCTCATTCCCACTAGGCATTTTTTACATCACCCACACTACTTCCCCATCCACATATAGTGCAACCCTATAATTCCTATTCAGACCCCCCCCATCTAGAAACAACTTAAACTTTATAACCATGACTATCACACAACTAAGTCTAGTCTGTCTTCTCATAATTCTTTACAACACCACAAGTTATCACTCTAGCAATATCCCTAAACTTAGTAGCACAACACTACATTATGCACTCTCGTATAGAGACACCACACATTATAATAATATCTGCCCACAGTTATTCAAGAACTACATAACGGACCAATTCAGAACTAAACACATATGCTCTCATTCCTACTCCAAAAAAACACAATACTTTCTCACACTCCTCACCAAACTCCAACATCTGTATAACCATTTTTAACTCCAGGCTCACCATAAGTGGGGATATCCACCCCAACCCAGGACCAAATTCATCCTGTCCAACACAAATGTCAGAACATAACACCCCCACTTTCTTCATCCCTGGGCAAATCAACAGCAGCAGCAAAACTAACCATCTTTTAATGCTAAATATTAATATTAGAAGTATCAAAAATAAAATACCTGAACACCAGGCCACAATAGCACACCACTCCCCAGACATAGTTGCTTTAACAGAAACCTGGCTAAATAAAAACATAGCTAACTCAGAAGTTCTCCCTACCAGCTACAATATCATTAGACAAGACAGACCACTTCATAAAGGGGGTGGAATTGCCTTACTGTACAAGTCCAACTTAACTGCCCGTCAATTATCAAACTCCTACCCCTCCCCCAATAATTGGGACATACTTATCTCACAACTTCAACTTCACCCTAAAAAGGTCATCACCACAATTGTGATCTACATTCCACCTGGTAATACACCTGCTAGCCTTGAAGACTTCTTATCCTGGTGTTCTTCCACATACTCGCAAGAAGCCCTTATTCTGGGGGACTTCAACCTAGATTGGTTCACCTGTATATCAGAACCACCAAGTAATCTAATAAATCTCCATGGCTACAAGCAGCTAGTCCAAATTCCAACTAAATGTGATAAATCTAAAAGGGAATCTTATCCTTGATTGGGTCCTAACAACCCCACATTGTACCCTCACACACAGGCAGTCTCCCAGACACCTTAAGTGACCACAACATAATATACTTTATACGTAGTAGAACAAGCATATGCAAAACCACTAACTATATATCCACTAGAAACACAAAAAAATTCTCTCCTGAGGTCCTCAACACTTTACTCTGTAACTGTGACTGGACCTCCATAAAAACCCTCCCACTTGACCAGGCTGTAGCATATTTCAACAAAACATTTCTACAACACCTAGACACTGTCACTCCATTGCGCAAAATCAAGGTTAGAACCTCTACAAACCCCTGGCTCAGTAAAGAAACCAAACAAATCCTCAAGTCCAGAGACACTGTCTGGCTTTACTATCAAAAAAACAAAGAAACACAAAGCCTAACTAAGTACCAAGAACTGCGCAACTGTGCAAAAAAATGCATTAGGCTGGACAAAAAAATCCTACTACACAACATTACAAACTAAATACCAACACAACCCGCAAAATTTTGGAAAAATGTAAACCAGCTACTAAAATCCACCCAAAAGGCTACCCCCAAACCAACCACCCCTAACACTAAAGTTCACATCGAAACACAATTCAACTCCCACTTTGTGAACTCAATTCTACCCTTAGTATCACAGGACAGTTCCTTCCTCACTATCCCCCCCCAACACAAATAACACTAACACAAGCTTTACCCTCAAAACAGTTTCTACAACTTCAATCAAAAGCATGCTCTCCAAACTAAAAACCTCATCAACAGCAGCCGACCTACTCCCCAGCTATTTCTTGAAACTCACAGCAGATGCTATTGCTATCCCAGTCTCCACTCTCAAACAGATCAATTGTTGAAAACTATGTGCCCAAACTCTGGAAAATATCCTATGTTACACCCATAAATAAAGGTGGGACCTCCACTGAGCTTAATAACTACAGACCCATTGCTTTACTCTCCCTCCTGGCCAAAATCCTAGAAAAATGCATCCATACCCAGATGCTAAACTATCTCCTAGACAACAACATCCTGTCACCTACTCAGCATGGTTTCAGACCTGCCCATAGTACCACTAAAGCCCTCCTATGCTTCACAGACACAGTAAACAGTCTCAAAAATGAAGGCCTACAAGTGTCAACTCTTTTTTTTGGATATGTCCAAAGCATTTGACACAGTCTCACACCAAACCCTGCTAAACAAACTAACCGATATCATCTATCAAATTCTACTCTTACCTGGTTCCAAAGCTACTTAACTGACAGGTACCAAGCTGTGAAATGGGAAAATACTCTCTCTCCTCAGCTGCCCATAATTATAGGAGTCCCACAGGGTTCTATCTTAGGACCACAACTATTCACAGTCTTCACAAATGACCTCCATACCTCCACACAGCATGCATTTATAATTCAGTATGCAGATGACACTACCTTAATCTGTGCTGCACAAAACATTCCCACCCTCCTGTAAACAACTGAACTAGCATTCTCTGATGTTGAAAACTACCTTACCAAAGCCCACCTTATCCTCAATCCAAAGAAAACTCAGCTTATGATTATAACCAGTTCTAACAAAAACACTAACAGTCAATTCACTATCTACTCCACAAATGCTACTCCAATTGCTCCAGTGGCACAGGCTAAGCTATTGGGAATAACCATAGACTCCCACCTAAAATTTGATAGTCATCTCAACTTAACTATTAAAAAAGTACATGCCAAACTGGGGTCACTCTACCGTATCAAACCACTTCTTAGCAACAACACAAGATCAGCCATTGCTCGCTCCCAACTTCTATCCACCCTACTCTATGCATCTCCCATTCTGACTAATCTCAACAAAACTGAACTAAGCAAAATGGAAGCCTGCTATAAAAGAATTGCCCGCTTTGCTGGAAATTACTCATATAGAACTCATCACTGTACTGCTTTGAGACAGCTCCACTGGCTTGAACTGTCCAACCTCCTAACCTACAATCAGCTCTGCCTCTGACATTCTATCTATTACATCCCCAATAAGTGTCCTGCCCTCAAAAACCTAGTACAACATCTCTCAGCCAAAAGGCCTCTTAGATCATCAAGCAAACTACTACTAGAAGTCACCAACAGCTTTGGAGATGCACTATATAGTAGTTCAGTGGCTAAAAAATGGAACTCTGTCCCCACTAGCATTCAAAATACATCATCCAAAGCCTCCTTTAAAGACCTCATCAGGCAACATCTCAAGCAAAGTTGGCAGTGCCATGATTGCTCCCCAGGCTAGTGAAAGCGGATAACATATACATACTAAATCTAGAGCACTTGATAATAGTTTTCAATCTTACTAACAAACATTGGCTAATCTACAATATATGTACTGTACCTGTGTACTATGTATGTATTCTACCTATGTTCCAAATTTCAGCTGTACACCACAAATCTATTAATTACCTTTATTTTTAAAATTAATATTTTTTTTGTTTTTTCTCTCTACTGTAACTGTTTATGTGCCGCATACCACTGTAAAAACATGTCTCTTGTAATTTGTGTGTATACTGATCATGTCTAAATAACTAAATGTGTCTGTAATTTTTCTTTGTGGAGCTTTTTTCCCTGGGCCTCTGCTGAAAAAGGGCCTTTTCGGCTCAGTCAGACACCCCCGGTTAACAAATGTAAAATAATAAATGTTAAGTTGTCAATCTAAGCCTTCATCTGGCCTTACCAAGGGTGTCCCCGCTGATGTGCCATGGCGGTGGCTGCGCAAAGAAAAGGAACTCAGAGATCTTGCCTGTCCATCCTCCATCCTCCTCTCTAGGACCATGGATACAAAGCGGGTACGGCAGCTGGATGTTTTCCTTGAGCCTCTGCGCTGGCGCTAATCTTGTCACTTCACCAGAGACCAGACTCCACTCCAGCCACAGGGAGGAAGGAATGAGGGATCCTCAGTCAGGAGGGGCTCCAGAAAGGCTCAGCCGCAGCTTGGAAACCTATAATTCGTTATTTAACTCCTCCATGCGGCTAATATCTTATGCTATCTTATGCCGCGGATGCGCGCGCGAGTAGAGCCGTGCCTCACAGGGCTGCCTGGATGCGGCCGGAACCTTTAAGGCTGGATCCCTTTAAAGCTCCATGGTTATTTCCCTTTTGTCATTTTCCCTTGATGGGTCAGGAGACTTTGGCCCCTCAGGTGAGGGAACGTTTTGACTGAGTCTCTTTTTCCACCCTTTCTTCTGCTGTTTCCAGGACAGGGCCTGCCTTTCTAGGCCTTATCCCAAAGTGAGAGAAGGCGTTTTCAATGTGGGTTCCGGCTCCCAGAGGGAGTCATCACAAATTCACGTGGCTCTAGCAGTAAGGGGTCGGCAGAGGGAGTAAGGACAACAGACGCCGCCTAAGGGCAGAGCAAGCCTAAGGAACCAGGAAACAGGGAGCCTCCTGAGGCAGAGGGGTCGATATCTGCCTTTTAAAAAGCCCGGGATCCCTCACAGAGGACCAAAAGAGATGGCCACAGTACCCAAAAGACAGATGGGTACAGTCCAAGGGAGTCCCCACCCCTCAAGTTCCTTCCAGGTGTACCACCGGTCTTAGAGAGATTCCCCTCAGATCGTTAAAACCAGATGTAAAACCCGGCCCATATTGAATAAAGAGTCAGAAATCCGCCAACTACTGCAAGGCAATAGACCATTCAGAGCCGGAATCTAGGAGTTCAGCTTTTGATCTAAGCAAGGCAGGAGAGACCCAAAAAAGACGGGATTCTGACGGTACTCATCTGTCATCCTCTTAGACAATAAGTCTGTCCTGAAGACTTCAAATGGATGGTCACTTGCGACCCTGCACATCAAAATTCACAACAACTGGATGTGCTCAACCGATCTTCAGGATGCATTCCAGTTCAGAGCCCTTCTGATTTTGCTCTTTGAGATCCCCCGGCTGGGGTCCAGTCACTTGCAGTTCAGCACCCTGCACTTGGTCTAGATTACAGCCCCCAGAGTGTTCACGGCCGGCATGGGACGACTCACGGCTGTGTTCAGAGACCAGCAAGGATTCCTCCTTTCAGAGCTCCCGATTGGCTCCAGTCACAGGCATTAGGCTACATATCCCAAAGGCCAGATTACACACGACCTTGCTCTCATTTAGGCATCATCATAAACTTTAAACTTGTTCCGATGTCTTCACCCACCTTTTACCTTATAAGGCGTTAAACTTAAACAATGTCAGGATGTCAGCTACCCTTAACAAACACTCAGCCAGTCCCATTCAGGACTATAAATAGGGACTATTCTGGCTGCGGTTCTTACTACAGGCCTCTCTGGTTCTTAAAGGCTCATGGGTCTCTGTCTTGCGGCCATTACTCTTCTTCAGTCCTAGATTCTCAGACATCGTGGTCTTCAGCTTCTGGTCAGCATCATACCAGGTCATACTAGTCGTCTCAGGCATGCGCCACCAGATTCTGGTGACACAGACATGTAAAAGGCCGGATACTTCTCACGGGGTTCCGCATGCAGTTCACTTCATCAGGTGTGGGATGCCACCTGTCCCCGAGCAGTCCTCCCAGGGCAGGATGGGGGTCCATATCAGGGCTGGGTCGGTCATGCAGTGATGGTTCCCCTGACGGGCTTAACATCGAGGACAATACGATCAAACAAACAAACGACTTTGTAGCCCCGTATATCAACAAACAGGTGAAAACGACAACATGCAGTGTCGAGAGTCCAAACAGACAATGCGATGTCTGTAGTTCAACATATCAACAAACAGGCGGAAGCAAGTCGGAGAAAAGCTCAGAGAAGCGGACAGATTGAGCAGAGCTATCCTCATGCCCTCACGAGTGGTCTCTCTCAACGCATATCCCCTTAGAAGACCAACATTTGAGCAAGGGTGCCATGCAGAGAACATCTTTTTGCTACTCCCCAAAACCGCAATGTTCAGACTATTGCGGAAGCTATCAGGCTGAATGTTTAGGCGGCCATGTTGGCGATCTTTTTGGAGCTCCCCCAAACAGCAAATGACCCTCTGAGCTCAGCCTCTTCAGAACCTTAGCTCCATTCAGAGACGCCTTGAGTCTCAGATTGGCTTACTGGTTTTCTTTATTCCTTCCTGATCCCCTCCCCTTTCACCATGATCCAGAAAGCCACCGAGCCCAGAGCCTTCTTTCTTCTTCAGATCTCTTACTGGCCTCACGAGGTTCCTCCCTCCTCCAACCCATCATCACCTTTGCAGCAGCCGCTTCCCAGTCCAGTTTTGCCAGACCTTCTATTCTACTTAGCTACATCAGCAAACCCAACAATCCCTCTCTCTACCAGGAGGATTTACACAAGCTCCGGCCTCCTTCCTTTGCCAGGCTTCCTTTGGATCTCTAACCCAGTTTCAGACTGTAGTAGTTTCACTGTTCTCTTCTCTACCAGATGATTTACAAATTCTCATTCGTTTTCTCTCAGAGGGCCATGTCCAGTGGCCTTGATCCTCATCAGCCCAATTAGGCAGGGATCATTATCTTATGCAGGCTCTTTCATGCCTCCTCCTCTTGAACTAACAGAGTTTCCACTCCAAGCTATCTCCCGCTTTCATGTCGGGATAGCATCTCATAATATTGAAACTCTCTTCCCCCCTTCCCTTGAATTTTCTGACTTTTGTTCCAAGTTCCCTGAAACTTCTCCTCTTCTATTCGTATCCTAAACTAGCCATGCATCTGTCTCTTCTTTTCCCCCTTCGTTGACTTTATTTCTTTTTCCCTGACAGAGTATCTTTTGAAAACTTTATTCTTGTTTTTTATTGAGTCTGCTAGGAGAACAATCTTGATCTTCATGCTCTTTTTGTTGTGTTTTTCCTTGGTTATTCAATTAGGCTGAACAAAAGTTTTAGAAAATCAATTTTGCTTGTTGACATAAAACACGGTGGTGTTGTCTGTGAAAATTTTGAGGACTCCTGTGATGAAAGAGGGAATGAAAAGCCTGAAAAGCTAGAAGGAGGGCCCTCATCTCTTTTATACTGATGTCGTTTGACCTCTAATGCATAGGTCAGAGACCCTGAACCTTGAGTGAGCCGAAGGAGGCCTGCCATCCCCTGTCTGAGGTGTCTGCAAAGAGCTCTCGAGTCAGGATGGTGTCTGGAAAGGAGGCCTCAGGTTGAGAGAGAGTTGATGAATTCATCACTGAAGCTCGAGCTTGAGACAAGGGAGGAAGGAGACCAGAAAGTCCGGGGGTGGCAATATTGAAGCTAAACTGACTTGAAGTACCACTGTAGCTTTCTTATATGGACTCTGGCAAAGGAAGCATAGGAATGGTGGAAACCAGGAACATGAGGACCCTGAGAAAGTACCTGGCAGTGACCAACTCCAGAGGAAGAAGAGACTGGAAAAAGGGCTTTGGGAGCAGGCAGGTATGCCAGCATGGAGATCATCTGGAGCCTGCAACCAAGGAAAACATGATCCTGAGGAGTCGTCACAGATAATTTTTTAAAGTTTATGGTGAACCCCAGACTCTGCAACATGGAAATAGTAAACTGGGGATCTTGAAGCAAAGCCTCGGGGGAGGAAGCTTGAATGAGCAGATCATCCAGATAAGGAAAGACCTGAACTCCTCCCATTCTACAAAAAGCAATAACAGAATAAGACATTTGGTGAATACTCTTGGGACAGTAGAGAGGTCAAAGGGTGAAGCAGAGAACTGAAAATGCAAAGAAGAAACAGAGAAATATAAAAATTTCCTGAAAAGTGGATGGATGGATGGCTGGATGGGGATATAAAGGTAGGCATCCCTTTGATCCAGAGAGACCAGAAGGCCTGGGGAAGAAGAGGAGGAAATAAAGTTTGAAGGCACAACTTTCGAAAGGAAGGACTCTTGAGAAATGTGTTGAGCTGGGAAAGGTCCAGCATTGATCTCCAAGTGCCCTCCTTCCTGTGAACCAGAAACTATATGGAATAGAAAACCCTCCCTACCTGGGCCGGGGGTATGGCTTGAATGGTACACCCCGGACCAAAACAGAATGAAGAACCTCTGGGGAAAAAAAGGAATCTGTTCCCCAAGGAGGGTGAGGGATGTCAAAAAACGGAGGAAGGGATTTCCAAACCATGAAATACCCCTGGCAGATAACAGGCAGAACCCAAGAGTCTGTTGTGATTCTCTACCAGACTGGAAAAGACAGGGAAAGACAAAGGGACCTGACTGAGGGAAAAGTGAAGCAAATTGTGAAATAGAACCTGGCTTGCCCTGAAAGGTAGGTTTCTAGAAAGTTGGAGTTTGAGTAGACTTAGCATGAGACACACTTCTGGAACCCTTTTTACCCTTGGGCAGAGGTCAAGACTGCCTGTGAACAAAAGCAGATTTGGAAGTGTAATTCCTCTGAAACTCTGGAATAGGAGAAAAAATTTTCAACTGCTGCAAGGCTTTCCTTTATCCTGAAAATACTTGATCTTTTTCGTGCTACTGCTGCTGAAATGTTTATTATCCAAAGGAGCATCCCAAAGTCTGGTCTTAATGTCATCAGACAAAATCTGAAGAGAAAGCCATGAGTAACGCCTCATAAAAGAACCAAATGCAGCAGCCCTGAAGGAAGCATCAGCTGCATCATAATTGCATTTAACAGAGTGGCGGGCAACTTGTGAGGTGGAACCCAACAAGGAAAAGACCGAAGCTTTCACCTCAGGGTCAAGATCATCGGAAATTACCTGAGAAAGGAGGGCCAAAGCATACCTAATCATACGGGTCTGATAGTAAATGGCACTAAGGTGGCAGCAGTATAAACTTTTTTGCCCAGCCTCTCCATGGCCCACTATCCTTGTCTGAAGGAACCAGCAAAGTAGAGGGCAAAAGTTTTGAGGGCTTTTTCAAAGAGACAGACACTACACAAGGATCATCAGAATGGCATTTTTATAAAACATTATACTCATGGAGCACCTTGTAAAATATATCAGGTTTCTTGGCAGTTGGTGGTTGAGAATCAGGGGCTATAGAAGCTGCTGACAATTCATCCAGGAGGGCAGCCAACAAGTTCAGTTGTGTACACTTACCATAAATGTAGATGTTCGAGTGTATTCACTGTTGCAGTCATCACATTTGGGTTATCCCTCCCAGGTTAGCCCCCGGCCAGCCCGAATACCAGAGACTTAGTATTTCAGCGTCAGTTGCTGTCTCTTGAGGACTGACGTCAGGTCGTCAGTAGTATAAAGTAAGGCAGCCAACGCCATTACATCAATGTTTCTTGCCCTAACCTGTCAGGAGCCCCCCAAGTAGGAGACCAGGCTCTGGTGGAAGAAACACCACCAGTGGAAAATAAATACCAATATGTCCCTTGTAAGACAAGGAGAAAGTATAGTTGTGCACACTTTACCATAAATGTAGATGTTCGAGTGTATTTACTGTTCCAGTCATCACACTTGGGTTATCTGCCTGCAGGTAGCCCTCAGTCGGCCCAAATATCAGAGTCTTAGGATTTCTGTGTCGGATGCTATCGCCTCATCCATGACGTCAGGTCAGGGGTATAAAACAAGCAGCAGACACTATTACATCAGTTTTTCTAGCCCCAGATGTCAGGGGATCCCAAAATAGGAAGCAATCAAATGGAGTGGAACACCTCCAGTAAAAAGTAAATCCATTTCCATAAGATATGGCCAAACAAAAAAGAGGATAGGTAGAAAGAATAGAAAGACAGGGGGGCTGAAGGGAGGGTAACCAGGACTGCAACAGTGAATACAATCGAACATCTACATTTATGGTACGTGCACACAACTGTACTATATTCTTCGTGTTTCACTGTTGCAGTCATCACAGTTGGGTTGATTCCCACAGCTGAGGAAGGGTGGAGGCAGTCAAGTAGTAGTAGGGCTGGCTAGCAGGCCTTGTAAGACTGCTGTGGCAAATCCAGCTCTGGATTTGGAAAAGACAGGTAAGTGGTAATGCTTGGTGAAGGTGTGTACAGACCTCCAGGTTGCAGCTTCCAGGATGTCCCTGGTAGGGACTCCCCTGAGAAAAAATGTAGAGGTTGAGGTAGCCCTAGTGGTATGAGGCCTGATCCTGTGGGGTAGGTTTTCCATGGTGTTTGTAGCAGAAATGAATGCAGTGTGCTATCCATTTAGAAATGGTTTGTTTTGAAATGGCCTTGCCCTCTCTGCCCCTGTAGCAAAGCTGACCAGCAGCTGGTCAGATTTTCTGAAAAGTTTAGTCCTGTCAAGGTAGAACCTGAGTTGTCTGTGCACACCCAAGGAGTGCAGGATCCTTTCCCCCTTATTCTGAGGACTGGGAAAAAAGGTTGGCAAATGGCTGGATTGGTTTAAAGCCACACTGGATACCACCTTGGAAATAAAAGATGGGTTAGTCATGAGGGAAACACTGTCCGCATGGAAGATAATGAAGGGTTCCACAGCCATAAAGGCCTGTAACTCAGACGCTCTTGTTGCTGAAGTGATGGCTAGCAGTAAGGCCGTTTTCCAAGCGAGGAATTTTAACTCTGCTGTAGCAGCAGGCCCGAAAGGGGGAAGTGTGAACTTCTCTAGTACAAAGTTAAGGTCCCAGGCAGGAGTAGGAGCTCTCCTTGGGGGTCTTAAATTGTTAACTCCTCTCAGGAACTGTTTGATCAGAGGGTGAGAGAAGAGGGGTGGCTCAGTATTGTAATGAGCTGAGACGGCAGAGGCATGAATCTTAATTGATGATAAGGAGAGGCCTTTGTGGAGCAGCTCTGCTAGGTAATCTAGGATTTGAGGCAAGCAGGGCAGGGCTGTGTCCTTCCCTTGAGACTGGCTCAAAGAACAGTATCTATTCCACTTTTCTGAATAGGATTTCCTAGTACTGGGTCTCCTGGACTCGAGGATAACATCCAGCACCTGTTTGCTGAGGATTGCTGGTGATGTATTCAGGGAATAAGCCAGGCTGCCAGATTCAGGGTTTGCAGCTGAGGATGCAAAATCTGTCCCTCCTGCTGGGACAGCAGTGAGGGGGTCTGCTGTAGGTGCCAGGGTGGCACTGCTGTCAGACTGCGTAGGAGTGGGTACCAGTGCTGGCGTGGCCAGTCTGGTATAATATGGATTGTCCTTGGCCTGTCCTGTTTGATCTTGAGGAGTACTTTTCGAAGGAGGGTAGAGGGGGGAAAGGCATAGACTGAGAGGTTTTCCCATGTGAATGATAGGGCATCCACTTTCCAAGCTTGGCTGTGGGGAATTCTAGTGCAAAATATGTTTAGATGATGGTTTTGGGGGGATGCAAAGAGGTCCACCTCTGGTGTCCCCCACCTGTGTATTAGAAGAAGTTTGAATGATTCTGATTCCAGTTTCCACTTGTGTGGATTCATTAGACTTCTGCTCAAGTCTGCCGGTGAATTTTGTTTGTCTGGCAGGAATTGAACTTCCAGGTGCACTTGGTTGCTTAAGGCTGTGCTCCACAGTGTCATGGCTAACTGCAGAGTGGGTAGAAGGGAGGTTCCCCCCTGCTGGTTTATGTACCACATAACTGTGGTGTTGTCTATCTTTATCAGTTGTCGTCTTGGCATGATAAGGTATTTGAAGGCTGTCAATGCATTCTGTACAGCTAACATTTATTTTTGTTTGATATGCAGGTGAATTTGTCCTGGGCTCCATTCGCCTGACATGTGAGCCCCCCATGCATAGTCTGATGCGTCTGTTGTCAGAGTTTGGACAGCAGGGGGTTGTGAGAAAGGGAGTCCCTTGCTGTGGTTGCAAGCCTCTGCCCACCAAAGGAACTCTGTCCTTAGGCAAGGAATGATAGGAATCACTGCTTCCAGGTCCTGGGAATGTTGACACCAGAGACTTTTTAAGTACCATTAGAGTTTCCTCATATGCAGTCGTGCGTATGGAATCAGCAGAATACAGGAGGCCATGAACCCTAGGGCTTGCAGTATTTTTCTTGCAGATAGCTGGGTTTGGGTGCCCAGTAGTTAGAAATAAGTTGGCAAATAAACCTGCTTTTCTGGAGTGAGGAATGCCATCTGGGAAGTTGTGTTCAAGCTTGCTCCCAGGAATACAATGTTTTGGCTGGGTACCAGATGTGATTTACTTTTGTTGATGGTATACCCCAGAGAAGTTAGGAGTCTCTTTACAAACGTCAGGTGCTGAAGTAGCAATTCCTGACTGCCTGAATCAGGCAATCGTCCAAGTATGGGTAAATTTGAATATTTCTCTGTCTGCAGTAAGCAATGGCTGGAGTCAGGCACTTTGTGAATACCCTGGACGCAGTAGATATGCCAAAGGGAAGTGCAGAGAACTGATAGTGCATAGAGCCTGCCCTGAAATGTAGACATTTCCTGCAAGATTCCCTTACGGGGATGTGCAGATAAGCTTCTTTTAAGTCTAGGATGACTAGCCAGGAGTCCTTGGCTAGCATAGGAAGGAGTTGCTGGAGTGTAAGCATTTTGAATTTTGGTACCACCAGGAAGGTCTTTAGGGTTGACAGATGCAGAATAGAGCACCAAGAGTTCTCTTTCCTGGGCACCAGGAAGCGCCTGGAGTAGAAACCCTGTCCCCTTTGCTCTGCTGGCACAGGTTGAATAGCCCTGATACTATGAAGAGAAAGTACTTGCTTTTGGGCCTCTGTCCACTGGTTTGGAGGAAGGTCTGGCAATCCAGTTGAGGTTGGCAGAGAGTGGAAATAGAATCTGTATCCCTGGAATACAATGTTTAAGACCCATCTGTCCTGGGTAATGTACTCACAGTTTTTTGCATGCAGAGCGAGTTTTCCTCCTAGGGATGCAAGTACTTGGGCATGGCTGGGAAGGGTTAAGGACAAGCCATTGTGAACTTTTTCCATAGGGGGTGGCAGCACTCCCAGTTTTTGAGGAGGGAGCACTCCATTGTTTAGATCTGTGCATACCCTAAGACTGTAGTCTTTGTGGTCTGTTGCCCCTGGGTTTGGGCTGAGAAGGTCTGGAAGGGACTGGAAAGGACCAATTTTTCTGAAGGCCAATGCCTACTGAATCTAGGTGGCTGTACCTGTAAGATAACAGTTTGCATGGATTTAGCTTTTTCTTCCATCTTTTTAAGAATGTATTCTGCTTTAGAGCCAAACAAACATTCTTGGTTTAATGGAGCATCAAGTAATTTTGTCTTGACATGGTCTGGCAAGATTTGTTCCTTCAGCCAAGCATGCCTTCTCAAACAGACCCAGTGGCAGCAGCCCTGCAAGATGCTTCTAAGGCATTAAAACCATACTGCAAAGTATGCTTACCTACTTGGTTTGCAGAATGCATTAAGTCTTGTAAGTCCTTATTTTCTGTACGATCAGGAATCAACAACATTTTTGTTTAATTAGATCAATAATATGCTGCTGGTACTTCAACATGTGAAACTGGAAATTTAAAGCCCTGATGGCAAGAGTCGTAGAGGTATATACCTTCTTACCCAGTCTGTCTAGAGGCCTAGAATCCTTGTCAGAAGGGGTAGGGGGTTTTGGCTGTAGAAGCCTTAATACTTTTAGGTCCCTGGGAAATGGTCTCTGGATCCACAGTGGGATTTTGAGAGAGAAATGTGTAAGAGTCAGGTGCTCTGTAGTATGTGTCAGGCTTTCTGGGAGCAGGTGGTAAAGTATCAGGGGTAACGCTGGATTCCATGAAGACATCACCTACAATATCCAGGACACTGGGAATAGCTAGAACCCTATGCTGAGGCAAGTCTAAAAATTCCCCGAGTCTCTTTTTGGACTGTGGGTAGTCCTGGCATTCCTAGTGGAAATGCTATCTTAGAGTATGCAGAGTTTCACCGAAAGAAAGGTCCTCTGGGGGGGAGGCTGAGGGAATTGACTCCTCTGCATCTGAGTCCTCATAGGTAGATAACGATATGTCCTGGTAATCACAGGGGTCAGAGTCATCAGACTCATGGTCTGAAGAATCTGAAGGAAAATCAATTCTTTGTCTTTTAGAGGGGAAAGCTGGCTTCCCCTAATTAAAGTAATAAGGTCTTCAGCCATTCTAAGCATTTCTTTCTGTGGCATGGGAGCTTGAGAATGTGCTTTGGTTGTTGGTTTCCTAGGCGTAGTGTGAACTCTGGGCCGGAGAAATTCAGTAGATTTAGTCATTAACAAAGGAGTTGGTTTAATAAGAACATCGGAAGGTCTGAATACACCCTCAAAAGCCGGTGCCTGCAGAGCGGCTCTGGACCCATCCATTGTAGAGACATCTGCAGGTTCCATAGTCGAAGAAGCATTTTGCGGTATACTGCACTCCGAATGGGTCTCAGTAGAGGCCTGTGAATCTGTATAAGCAGGTAACAGGGGCTGTGAAAGCACCTCACTGAGTACCGGCGGACTGGAAACTAGCTTATCAGAAGCATTATCTTAGCGTTTTTTTCGGACGATCAGTAGTCGGATGGCGTACAGATGCCATTTCGGAATCTGGAAAATAAGAGCTAAAGAAGTTAATAGACTATGATTAGTTCGGGCGTTGAACAAGTCACAAAACCGATAGCGAGGGACGTCATGGTCTAGGCCTAAACAGGTGACGCAGTAAGATAATGAAAATCTCTGAGGTATTTGCTTTCCACAGGCAAGACCATTATTAACTCTCTCTGACATCGGTTAGAGCAAGAAAAAAGGATCCCCAACGGGGTACTTAGCTTTAGAAAAAGTACAGTTTTATACCTACCATAAATGTAGATGTTCGAAGATCCACATTGCTGCAGTCCTTACACTTGGGTAGTCCGCTGTCCCTCGGTGGGCCGAATATATCAATATTAGGCTGGCCGGCGTCAGAGAGACTGAACAACACGAGGGCAGGGACGCCAGGTACAATGATGATGACCGACTCTATATCCTCACTTTGCCCTTTCCCCAGATGTCAAGAAAGGTCAAAAGAAAAAACCAAAAGAAAAGAAAAACAACCAACCACCCTTGTACCTAACCATAACATATGTACAAATATATACACACAAATACAACCCAACAACCACAACCACAGCACTACAGAGGGGAAGGGGAGGAGGGAGGTAAGGCAATTGGATCTTGACAATCTACATTTATGGTACATACAATTTATGACTAGGTACAAAACTGTACTATATGCTTCATCTCATCCTTGCTTAGAAGAAAAAGGAATCCCGGCAAAAGAAAGCAACATAGGAAGGAAAACTTGAAGCCAAAAAAAACCCATGAAACCAAAATTTGCGGTCCAAAAAGAGTGGCTCGATTTAGAGTAAAGTGGTGTATGGATAACTTTTAGAGAAAGTATGCACTGAACTCCCAAGTTTATGCCCAGAATATCTTTAGTTGTGACCCCTGTAAAAGCTGTAAAAGCAGAAGTGGCCCTAGCCTCAATCCCATGACTAACCAGTATAAACTGACTTGCCATGAGGAAAATAAACAAAAAGCACATCAAGCAATTCCACAAAACCCAAGTTTGTTTTGAAGTTTGAGAACCCAAAACCAAAACAAAAAAACCAATAACTGAGACTGCATGAACCCATTAGTCTGCTGTGTATATGTACATAAATTGCTGTGTATATATCCAACCTGTGCAAAAATTGCTTATCCATTTTTTGGGTTTTTTTGGTTTTTACACAAATGAATAGTTTGGTTTAAACTAGGATACAAAAAAGATAAAAAGACCTTATACTTATGCAGGATTAGCACGCGAGATATGGAAGGCTCCTTATGGAAAAAGAAAGGCTTCACTCTAGATTCGGAAAGGTAATCAAGCACCCTTCCTGCATAGAGGTGATGGCCAACAAAAAGCAGCTTCCTTGGGCTCAAATCATGAAATATTTCAACTCTCAACTAGCATGGGCTCATAAAAGCAAGAAAAAAAGTGGAGAGTTTCTCCAACACAAGTGAGAGACAAGCTTGGAGTAGGAAAGGACAATGGGGATGGCAACAACTGAGGATGACCCTCAAAGGGTTTGCTCTTCAGCAAAATGAAAACAATGGTGGGTCACAGTCATAGAAGGCAGAAATTGCTGCAGCATGAACCTTAAGATAGAATAGAATGCAGCATCCACATCAAAAGTCCTATGAGACACACCCATGTTTGGCTCTTCAACAAATAAATTAATTCCAGTAATATCAAATTCTTTTTAATCCAAAATAATAATAAAACTTTCATTGGTAAAACTCTTTCTCACTTGTACTAGGCCTTCTGGCCTCCAAAATAACAGATAGAAAAGTTTGTGGTCCAGGGGTAAGCTGAGAAGAGAAAATAGAATGACAGGATGTGAGACAGAAAGGTGAGGATGGAGAAGGATACCTCTTGAAGGTGACAAGGTAAAACTGGTGTGTACCAGATGGAGGTGCAAATCCAGGGCACCAGTAATCATGACCTTCTCTGTATGGCCAGTCAGTGCTGGAAGAAGAGCTGCCAAGGCCAATCTGTCTGACCTTGCTGTTCCTGTTTGGGAAAAGAGCATCCACTTTCCAAGTGAAGGAAGAAGTCCATTGAATGAAAGAGCATGGCCTTTGAGTCATGTGAAGAATGAAACTTTTGTATGTTCTGTGTTCCCATAACACTGTTAACCTCTTTAATGTGGGAGTCCCATAACTGGTGGTAGTTTAATTCAGATATCAACAGATCTCCCCATAGCTTCCCCACTAATTTTCTGCTTTGCTTGCTGAAGATTTAGCAAACTCCGACAGCCTCACACAAAAAAATTTGGCTGCTGCCTAGAGAGCGTTCTCCCCTTCCCTCAACACAAAATCATTTGAGGGATAAGAGACTGATGAGTTGAAATGCCCACTGTAATTGACTTACCACTTAGTTCCTAAGTTGTTTGTTCTGTTCTTGCTTGTACCTGGAGTAAGTCCTTAATTGATTTGTGTTGGTGGGTGCTGGAACCGTGTCTTGTACCCACTTTCCATTTGGTTGAGAAGAGTCCAAGGCTATGCGTGTCTTGTCTGTGTTGATCCATTTAGATGCTCTGGCTCTTCTGGAGTGCTTTGTGTACTAATAGATTTGGATCTGGCTTCAAAAATTCCTTTCTTTGTGCAGGCATTTTAAGAATGACACCAAGATATTTACACAGGTATCCTTATTTTATTGACATTGTCCAGGTTCCCATAGCTTCCATCCATTTGCATTGACAGATGACAGCAAGATATTATACCATTGTAGGGCATCAGGACTAGTTTGGCAGTCAGATTACCAGAATCCCAAAGATTGAATGTTGAAGGAAGTAAAGCATCACAGTTGTCGATTGTTGAATGCATGGAATGGAGGAGGAAGTAAACCCAGTCCGATTCTTCTGAGAAGCTGGGATGGGGCTGGAGACCAGTTCACAGAATTTTGTTGGCATCAACACCAACTGCCTTGGACTTAGGATTTACTTCACATGACTTCAAGACAAGTTCACAGAATACCCCAGGCATCTTAGCAATAGAATCAAGAATACCCCAGGATCTTTAAGTTGTGCTTATCACAAGCTAAAACTACAGAGAATAAAGTTATAAATGGAGAAGCCAAGGCTATTCAGAAGCTTCAAAAAGCTAATCTGTAAGCCAAAGTCAGAGAAGAAAAGCTATCACTGGAGCAAGAACTCAGAACAAGCCTTGGCTGGTAAAAGCAAGTCAGCAGAGACCGAGAGTATAACCACAAGAAGCAGCCAGCAGCCTGCAGATGCTGAGGGGCAGCCTAGCCTGATAGAACACGATATCCAGATAAGCTTGGGAATCCAGAATCACTGTTGAATAGTCAACGCTCCAAGACTTTAAAATAGGCAGACCACTTCACAAATTGAGAGAAAAGGCCCTTCTAGCAGAGGACGGTTGAGATCTTTGGTTCTACAGGTCAGAAGAATAGAAATGAGCAGAGTAATTGGGAGAAGCTGGGTTGTATTGGAGCAGTTTTGAGCAAGGGGACTGCCGTAAGGAAATATTGCCTGTAGGAAATGAGGATTGCCTTGATTGCCAACCTTGGGAGGCAGGATCCTGTATAAAACCTGTATTTTTGGTGAATGATGTCCAAAAAATAAACCCCCAACACCTCAAACTGGGATTCAAAATAGGAATTGTTGGGCCTATGTGAATCCAGAGTGCTGGCATGCTTACTACTGAATGGCAGGAGAAAAGGGGCATGACGTGAGGCCTAGGGCCGAAAGGACTGAAAAGGCAGCAGGACCCTGATTGCTCGGATCACCTGAAGATGGGACTGAAGGGCCCCTGTTCCCAAATCCCTGCAAGATCCCAACTGGACTGTGAATCCACGCTCTTAGTCTACCCCAGAAGGTGCTTGAGCTTTGTTTTACTGTCCTCTATCAAGGACTTACAAACTTCTTAACACATCAGATAGACTTAAACCTTCTCTTCAAACAGTCTACTCCACTTCTTTTCCAAAGACAAAAACAGACTCAACAAACATCAGGGCAGGGCGTGTGGCAGATCCACATGGAAAGATAAACCTGAATCAGATAAAGACAACACCCTCCTCAGAAGTGCTGACCACCAAAGAAGAACCTGAGCGAGTGGCAGCTTAAATTCTGTTCCCTTAAAGAGCTGCATCCCAAGAATTCTTAGACAGTAATGCTATCCTAGAGATCCTTATACTTATTGCTTTCATCTGATAATCTAGATTAGAGCCCACCTGAGAAAGAGTGAAGAAGGATATTCAAAAGATTCTGAAACTTAGTTCTCAGCTTCCTCATAAGAAAGGAAACTCTTTTTCAGGATCCTCTGGCCTTTCTGGCACCCTTATCTCTTTTCTTAGCATCTTTTTGGGTCGCTGGGACTTTTAAGAGGAACCTTTGGGCTTACCCTAGGTACCTCACTTTTTGGTTTTTAGGTCCACTCAGGCAAAAAAGATATTTATACAACTCAGGCCTCCTAGGATACCTAGAATTTTAACACATCCATTAACCAGAAAAGGAACAGAGATTAAGGGCAGGTAATGCCTCAAACATCAAAGCCAACAAATGGAATCCAGGACTAGCCAGCAAAATGCAGGTAATTAAAATGCTCGGAATGGCATCTCTTCTGAGCCTGACCCTGGAAATTAAAAAGTCCCCTCCTGGAATGGGAGAAAATCTGAAAAGAAAAAGGAAAGAGAGGGATCAAAGAAGGGGTAAGATCATCTAGAAAATGTCTGCCTCAGGAGTGAAATCCTGAGGTGGAGAGACTCTAGAACCTGGCTATCAAGTCTCTAAATGGAAGAAGCCAAACAACCTCAATCAAAGTAATTAATTCTTCTGCAATTTTAATGCAACAGAAGCTATGGTACAGATGCCATTTAGAGGAGGAGAAGAACACCAAACAAGGGGTAACTGCAACCTGCCTAAGCCTACTTAGGAGTACAGCTGAGGGCCTAACCAAACAGAAGGAGAGAGTACCAGTAACCTGAGAAGCCCCTTCAGCCTGAGACCTGAGAGAGAGAGAGCCAAGCCGGAAAACAACGTTACCCTGCCTCCTGAAGAGCCGTCTAAAGTGCTCCCGTTTCCACGGGCCTCCTGAGCTTGGCTGGGAACGGCGTCCTCCCTTCCCGCCTGCTAAGCGAAGACCCCAATCCGAGACCTTTAGGTTCCTGCTTCTTCCCAAAGACTGCGCCGCGAAGGGCCGCTTCCCGATAATTGCACGCGCTCAACGACCTCTAAAACACCAATTCCGGTATAACCACGAGTGCGGCTTCCAGCAATAAACAACAGCGACACAAGTCTAACCTGTCACAATCCAAACAAAGGGAAATATAAAAGCTCATTATTTTCTACGCGGTAAATGTTTCGACATATTGTTTTCCATTCCCCCTACACCCGGACTTCAACTTTAAAACCAGAAAAAACAAAACGGGAAAAAAATCAGAACAACTCGGCCCGGGCACTCTGAAACTCCGAATTGAAAATTCCAAGAAAAAAGGCGCTGAGGATATGAACTGCATCCGCTTGCAAACAAACTGAGAGGAATGGCCGGTCATGGCATTTGTACCCTGGCGTCTGCGTCAAGTCTTTACGCCTTGACCGCCGGGAGCCAGCGGACTGCCGTCAGAAGACCGAGGTCCACGGGACTACCAGAACATCTTCAGGTTTGAAACGCGAAAAACGAAAATTTCAGGTAGCTGCCGACTGGCACTTGCGAACTGCTTCAGGCTCCCGCACGGCAAGAAAAGGTGATGTAATGGCGTCGGCTGCATGCTTTATTCCCCTGATGACCTCATGTCATGGATGAGGTGACAGCAACCGAGGCAGAAATCCCAAGACTCTGGTACTCGGGCCGACTGAGGGCTACCTGCAAGGCAGATAACCCAAGTGTGATGACTGCAACAGTGAAACATGAAGAACATCAACGTTAGAAAGGTAATAAAAGGAGAAAGACAAGAAGGGGGATGGAGGGAGGGAAACAAGGACTGCAACAGTGAATATACTCTAACATCTACATTTATGGTAAGGTACACAACTGTACTATGGTTCTTCGTGTTTCACTGTTGCAGTCATCACATTTGGGTCGATTCCCAAAGCTGAGGAAAAGGGTGGAGGCAGTAAATGAAATGAAGGGCTGGCTAGGATGCCCGGCAAGACTGCAAAGGCAAACCCTGCCCTGGATTTGGAGAAGAGAGGCAGTTGGTAAAAGTGTGAACAGAAGTCCAGGTGGCAGCCTCCAGGATGTCCTTAGTGGTGACTCCTCTGAGGAAAGCTGCAGAGGTGGAGGCTGCTCTGGTGGAGTGTGTCCTGACCCCCTGGGGGGAGGCTTTCCATGCTGTTTGTAGCAGAAATGGAAGCAGTGTGCTATCCATTTAGAAATGGTTTGTTTGGAGATGGCTTTGCCTTCTGCCCCTGTAGCAAAGCTAACAAGCAAGTGATCAGACTTTGATGGATTTAGTCCTGTCTACATAGAATCTGAGCTGTTTGTGCACATCTAGAGAGTGAAGAATCCTTTCCCTCCTGTTCTGGGATTTAGGAACTAAGGTGGCAAATGAACAGTTTGGTTGAGAGCCACACTGGACACCACCATGTGCATGAAGGATGGGTTAGTTCTGAGGGATACCCTGTCTGCATGGAAGATGATGAAGGGTTCCACAGCCATGAGTGCTTGCAGCTCAGAGACTCTTCTGGCTGAATTGATGGCTAGAAGGAATGCTGTTTTCCAAGAAAATATTAGCTCTGCAAAAGAAGCTGGTTCGAAAGGGGGCAGGGTGAGCTTTTCCAATATGAAGTTAAGGTCCCAAGCTGGTGTTGGGGCCCTTCTGGGTGGCCTCAAGTTACTAGCCCCTCTTAGGAACTGTTTGATCAGAGGGTGTGAGAAAAAGGACTGCTCAGTGGGAAAATGAGCAGAAATCGTAGAGGCATAAATTTTCATAGAGGAGAAAGAGAGGCAACTGTGTAGTAGGTCAGCTAAGTAATCCAGGATGAGAGGGAGGGAGGGCTGTGCCGTATTGGCTCCCTTAGCCTGGATCTAGGTGCAGAATCTTTTCCATTTATCAGCATAAGACTTTCTGGTGCTAGGGTGTCTGGCATCACGGAAAACATCCAGAACCTGTTTACTGAGATTTGCTGATTGATTCGGGGTTAGGGAATAAGTCAAGCTGCCAAATTGAGTGTCTGCAATTGAGGATGCATGAATTCCCCTTCCCTCTGGGTCAGGAGTTTTGGAATCTGAGGAAGATGCCATGGGGTTAGTGGGGACATGCTGCGCAGCAAGGGGTACAAGTGCTGCCGGGGCCAGTCTGGAGCTATAAGAATGGTCCTTGGTTTTTCCTCCCTTATTTTGAGCAGTACCCTGGGGATGAGAGGTAGGGGAGGAAAGGCATAGATCGATAGATTGACCCATGGGAAGGACAGGGCATCCACTTTCCAACACATACAGTGATGCTCCCTGTTGCAGAATTTGCTGAACTAATGGTTGGTGTGGGAGGCAAAGAGGTCGACCTTCGGGGTTCCCCATTTCTGAGTTATTAGGGTGAAGGTACTTCTGAGTTGCCACTCATGTGGCTCCAGAAGATTTCTGCTTAATTGGTCTGCCAGAGAGTTGAGAGAGCCTGGTAGGAATTGTGCTAACAGGTGTAGTTGCATGGCAGAGGCTGTGTTCCAAAGGGTCACGGCCAGCTTGCATAGATGGTTGGAGTGAGTCCCTCCCTGCTTGTTGATGTACCAAATCGCGTGGTGTTGTTTGTTTTGATCAGGAAAGCCCCTGGAGAGAAAAGGGGCTTGAAAGATATCAAGGCATGCTGCACAGCCATATCCGTTTTGGTTTCTTGGATTTCATTACTTCACTGGTGGCGTTTGGGGTGTGCACATTTTGTGCTTGGTGTTCTGTGCTTTTAGGTATTATTGGTGCACTGTTTTGACGGATATTAAACAGATTTTGGCCTTTTCATCAATATTTGATTTGCCAGTCGGGTAAATAATGGATGCTTGTGGCGTAAGGGTCATGCTTTTATTATGGAGCCTTGGGATCTGATTATTTGGTGTTTGAATATTTTTTGTGAGGAACAGTGGTGTATTGTGCGGCCACTATTACTGGTGCATTTAAGACTGAGTTATGGTATTCCAATTTTTGGGATAAGTATACCCACTGACTTTATGACATACTTCATTGCATAGATGTGGATTTCCTTATTTACGATGGTTTTGGCAACGCCTTTTGTGGACTAGGAAATCATCTTGCTTTTGGCAGCGAGTCATGAGGTATACTTTCTTTCATTTAGAAATGCACTAATGAGCACTGATTTCTTTACACCGTGGACATCGTACTTGATGTACTTTGATTTAAATGATTATGCAGGCTATGTGACTTTTTTGTTACTGGTGACACCATAACTTCGTGAACATATATACTTTTTGATATTTTTGGATCCTTCCAAGGGTTTCAGTAACATATTTGTTTTTCCTTTACGCCATTTGGAAGCAAGATTTATGGACATTTGATGCGTTTTGGATTATCACCTCTTCCTTCAACCATCGGGAAGAAACCATTAAAACTGGCTTTTCTGAATTGTGGTTTATTTGGGGCTTACTGACTATGCAGGCCATGAGACATTTTTTCAAGTGTTGCAGTTGTACAATTATTTCCTTATACGCCAGTTGGAAGTAAGATATCCATATTTATGGACACATGCTGTGTATTCCAACACAAATTATTCTCTGATTTTGGGAAAAGATGCATCTGTAGTTTGACTTTTGAGATTGTTCACTTTTGTTTATGTTTGAAATGTTATACAAGTTGTATCTGTTTTTGTTTATTAGTCCAGACTCTCTGGATTTCTAGGGATCATTGGTCTGCTGGTTATGGTATAAAGGCCTCAACTTTACAATATTTGTTTAAATTATGTCATTAAGTTGTTTGTTGATCAGGATTTAATATTCTGGTGGTTAGCTAAATAGCTTTGGTGAATTCAAACAAGTTCTGTGTAATTTTGACCCTTGGGCAATTTACTTATATACTTGGGTTATACTTCTTGGAGTTCTGCTTTGACTAATTGGGTGTTTGATATTATTTAAATGACTGTTATTGGTTACATAACATGGACCTTTTAACTATCCTAAGGGGCTTTTCGGCTGATAAAGAGGACACTGACATTTTTGAATCTAACAGTGTCCAAACACAAGTAGGGAATTCCGAAACTAGGGAAAAGCTTTCTTTGATAATCTTCTTAAAAATATGAAAGCTTTAAGATCATGTGTGTGGCATATTAAGCTTTTTAAAGCTTATATGGAAAAAGGTATTATACCTCGGGGGTTAAGAATTAAGATTAAGCCCCTTGTGGGCCAACCGGACCCCACTTTACTCACCGCTTGCTCTAATATACAGCAGAATTCCTCTATGGAATTTGTTAAAACATTACATTCAATTTATGAACATAGATTTGATGGTCTCATTTTGGATGTTACTAAAATTTGTCAAGAGGCCACCAAATTTGAAAACTCACTTCTTTATAAGGAACATCTTAAAAAACTCCGTGGTGATTTGTTAAATTTTGAAAAAGAACTAAGGGAATGAAAAATCTGCAAATACAATAGGGACTGTCATGCTTACAATGAGGGTTCACTCTCTGAAGTCTGAAAGAATGTGAAATTTGCTGGAAAGGAGGGTTTTACCCCAGGGCAGACAGGGAAAAGAAAATCTGTTTTAAAGAAATCAAACAGTGAAACATCAGGGGATGTAGCGTCTTCCCATACAGACACAGAAATGGACAATACCCAAACATCACCAGCCCATAAACATAGCTTTTCGAATGAGAGTGTAACGGGTAGACCCTAACCCTTTAGGAAGAAGAGAAAATGGGGGGGATGTAAACACAAAGCTAAATGTCACCAAAGGTTTAACGCTTCAGAGCATGTTACAACTTTTGGATCCCAAGTCGATACAAACAATGTCATAAACATTTCATCTGTGGTGTTATCCGAGCTTGAATATGTCATACTGAATAAAGAGCTTAACTTCATTCCTGGCTTTTTTGTTTCCGAAAACAGTTTTGTGGAAGATTTGTCTTTTTTGCAGATTACTTAATCTTAAATTGTTCTTTGGGGATTCAGATGATACCACGGGCTCTAATGAGACTGGTTTCAGGTTTCATCCTTTTAAATTTATGCCACCCATGAATAAACATGTGGAAATATTTCAAAAATATATACTGAAGGAGTTGCATTTTGGTGGTGATTTTCAGAATGTTTTGTTACCTAATAATTTAAATCTACAGGAAATAACTTTAAAGAATCTTTATAACAATAAAAACTTGGTAATCATTCAGGCAGATAAGGGAGGGGCCACAGTGGTTATGGATTGGTCTAAATATGAAGCTGAGGCTAAGAGACAACTTCATGATGGCCTACTGATCCTGCTGTTCAGTTCAAGGTTGAAAGTGATAAATTTCTTGATACAGCCGTTTATGAGGGCATTATTGATGACAAAACTTGTCATCATCTGAAGGTCAAGGAGCCAGTCCCACAATTTCTGTATTTACCCTCTAAAGTACACAAGAGTTTGAATGACCCTCTAGGGCACCCGATTGTGTCAGGGAAGGTTTTCATTAAGGAGCGTGGCCAAGAAGTGACACCAACGGAACCAGTAGCTCAAAATTAAATCCTTTATTGAGTACGAAAAACACCCTTATGAACAAGCACTTTCGCTCGGTGTAATACCGAGCTTTATCAAGTTACATAAAACACTAGATAGTCTAAATTATATAGTAATCTTAAAAACACATGATCAAATTAATCAATTAACGTAATTAATTTGTTAAAGGAAACTTGTATTAAAAACTCATCCATACCTGGTCAAAATACAAAATAAATGTAAATGTCATAAATAAAACCATAATTAAAATACAACGTTCGTTAAAAATGTTTGTAGGTTAAAAATCTGTTTGTGTGATGTATTAAAGCGTATAATATTAAATAATATAGAGATGAAGAATAAATTATGTTACCTTCATCAATTCCAAAAAGTGAATGACCAATAATGTTAAAACAAGAGCAATAAACAGTGTTAAAACATGTGCTCAAATATAACAACACCTTTATAATAATGAACTGATTATAAAATGAATAAATAAATGCTCTTAATTAATACAAATAACCCAGTCTAGGGTGGGTATATGTAAAATTCTGATCTGAAATAACCACTACAATCGGGCCATCATAAGCTTGAGCACACTGCTAATATTTATGTTGTCATTTAGCCCGGGTGCCTTACCAGCGTCTAGTCTCAATTGCCACATCAACTCACGGTATTCCAGTGTTGTCTCCGAGTCACCCCCCCCGGGCGTCTGGTTTTACCTGTTCTAGCACCATAAATTTGATTTGCATGTTAGGACAAACCAGAGAGTGTTTAAAAAATGCATTGGATTCTTTAGCTTTAGAAACGTCATAAAAATGTTCATAAATCCTTCTCCTAAGAGGTCTCTCAGTCTTTCCTATATAAAAGCTTAAACATGCTGTGCATAAACCTAGGTAGACAACACCCTTAGATGAACAATTGAAATAGCCGGTAGCTTTATAAAGGTACTTTCTAGATGGGATAAATAGGGTCGAATCATTGTGAATGGCCAGGCATTGTTTACAGGCCCCACATTTGAAAGTGCCTGGTTTGTGTTTATCAAAGCCAAATTTAACTAAAGTCTTCTTTTCAAACCATTGTTTAAGATTACCGTCTCTTTTTCTTACAAAGCTTGGATGTGGGTCAACATAATTATTCAGTTCATCGTGTAGAGTAAGTAGGGGCCAATGCTTCCTTATCACGTTCTCAATTTCGGGTGAACCCAAGGAATAAGTATGTATGGGTTGCGTTCTACCTCTTGCTCAATAGTCTGAGGAAATCCTCTACCCAGTAAAGGTGGATATTTAGTATCCCTGTTAAGTGTCACTTCTTCAACCAGGGCAGTTAATAAAGAAACTGGGTAACCTCTTTCTATAAATAACTTCTTCAAAGTTTCTATTTCGTCATTGTAGTCTGTAACAGTACTACACATTCTAGAGGCCCGTATGAACTGACCTTTAACAATACCCCTCTTTTGAAAGAAGGGGTGCCCGCTTTCAAAATGGAGATAGGAATTAGAAAAACTTGGTTTTCTGAAAAGTTTAGATTGAAACCCGTTTTTGGTAGTGTCTTTATATAAGGTCACATCAAGATAATGCAATTCACTAAAACTAATGTTATGCATAAAAGTTAGAAAAGAAGTAGTGGAATTTAGGTATTTAAAAAACTCCTGGAACTGCTCAAGCGAACCATTCCATAAGATACAAATGTCATCCAAGTATCTCTTATAGTGGGTAATAAATTTGACCCATTCAGTTGCAAAAATAAAATTTTGTTCCCACCTATGTAAAACTAAGTTGGCATAAAGTGAGGCACATGAGGCACCCATGGCAACCCCTTTCTTTTGTCTGTAAAACTCACCATTGAAGTAAATAAAATTGTTTTCTAGCACAATTTCCATCAATTCTGTTACTAGATTCGTAACTTTACTTCCCAGGTGAGCCTCAGAACGTAGCACCTCATTAAACCATTCTACCCCAATACTATGGGGAATGCTAGGGAATAGTTCCACTATATCTATTGTGATCATAAGCAGGTTAGTTTCATAAAATTCAGGTTGGATGCCTCTAAGAAAGTCCCATGAGTCCTTACAAATCTTTGTTAAAGAGGAAAGAAAATTCTTTGTGATAAAGTCAATAAACTTGCTGAGTGGTTCGGTAACACTACCCGCACCGGAAACAATAGGCCTAAACTTTAGGGGGTGTACTCCTTTATGGGTTTTCGGAATACCGAAAATCACCGGTATTCTAGGTTTAACTACATGCAAGTAGTTAAATAATTTTTCATTAATCACTCCCTGCAGTAGGTGGTCAGTAAGCAAAAAGTCTATTTTAGATGAAGCAAGATTGACTTCATTTCTTGAGACCACTTCATATTGTTCAGTATCTTGTAACATCCCAAAAAGATAAGCATCGTAATCTGTACTGAACACGAGGACTATCCCACCACCCTTGTCAGGTTTCATACTCTGATCTTTTTGTTCTTGAGTTCGTGAATCAGCAGGATTTCATTTTCTTTCAAATTACTGTGAGAAGTATAGGCATTCTGGTGGTATAGAACCCTAAAATCTCTCTCAACTAACTCCTCAAAAACCTCGATAGATGGGTGGGTGGGGGGGTTAAATGTGCTCTTTCGAGCTAGTTCGTTTTTAGTTTGTGTCTGCCCTTTGTGAATATTTAAATTTAACTGCCTTGCAAAAAGTTTTAAATCAACAAGAGCTTGGGTTAGATTAAAAGGGCACAGGGGAACAAAATGAAAACCCCGGGTAAATAGCCCAAAGGTACAGTGATTCACCTCTAAATCTGTATAGTTGTAAATAATAAAATTGTTATTCTTCACAACAGTACAATCTTCAATGGTCTCATAACAAAATTCATCAAGATTAATATTGGTGTTATGTGAGACTAGTTGCGTCTGTTGTTCCAACCTTGTTGGTAGTATCTTTGCCCCCTCCCCCCTGTTCTGTCTGGTGCTTGTTGAAAATCCTGATAGGAATTTTTCCTTTCTTTTTCTGCCAACCTTTCACTCCTACGTAATGGTGGAACAAATGTGTCAGAAGGCTTGTCAAATACAGTACTGTGATTAACAAATTCATGCGTCTGGTGGTTAACTCTCCATAGTTTACCAGGAACAGGGTATGCAACACCATCTCTGTATTCTATCAAGTCTCTTTCTAACTTACGCATTTTACGATTTAAAATTTTCACACAAAATTGATCTACCTCTTTAAAAACATTGTCATAATTAATCTTAACTGACATAAAATTAGAGTCTTTGACCAAAGAATTATTTAACAAGGTGAGTTCATTTAACAAAGTACTGGCTTTTGCCTCGTACTCTGCAATCATTACTTTTAAAACCTCCAAGCCTGCATAATCAAACACTTCACAAAGTTTATTGTAATATGGAGTTCCCAATTGTACATTGTTAGGGAACTTAAATAAACGTAACCCCTTCGGTACACGTTTAACAGAAACACATTCTTTGAGATAATTTATCTCTAACTGATTGCTTTTGAAGGCATAGAGTTTGTCCCTTAAAATATCAAAGTCTTTCTCAAAACTATTATTAGTAGTATTAAGCGTAACAGTACCTTTATTAAATATGAATTGGTGTTCAGTCCAACTGTTGAAATTAAAACACTGTGGTGGTAAATCCATAGAATCAGTCTGTGGACCTGGTATATTAGTGTCCACTTCGCGGTTGGGAGGTAAACCATGTAGTGAATGACCCAGAAAGTCCGACGGTAAAGCCAGTACTCTTCCTGTTGTAACATTTGGTTTTCATTAACTAAAGCTATATCCGTGTATCTTACTAAATATCTTAAACCCTTGTTGATAGCTGTGCGGGCCAGAATTTAGGATACCAAAGAATTTTTAAACATCAATAGCGATACACAATTGGATGTTGACCGGCTTCTTTGCACTGTACATGTAACTTCTTTATACACCAGTATCCCTTACTGGGCTGGTTTGATGGCCTTGGAATTTTGGTTACATGAACTAGCCCTTTATAGCCCTGGGTTCAACACTTTCCTACTATGTTTAACTGAACATGTATTGACTAAGAATGCCTTTTATTTCAATGGCACTTGTTGTCTCCAGATGAAGGGTACAGCTATGGGGGCTTCTTTTGCTCCTATTTATGATGACCTATTCATGGGTTATTTTGAACACATCATGATTTATGATAACCACCACAATATTTTCATGGAATAAATTGATATATGGAGGCATTTCTTGGATGACTGCTGGATGATATGGAAATCAGATAGTATATACTTGGAAGAATTTTTAGAGTATCTTAATATCAGCAAATGGGGGATCCATTTTACAGTTAACCATGACAAGAAGTCCATCTCTTTCTTGGATGTCATGGTAAATAAACAGGAGGATGGTACTCTTACCAGCTCTATATATAGGAACCCTTTCATTCTAACTCTTTGTTACATGCATCCAGCTGTCATCCAAGGCATATTATCAGAAACATTCCGAAATCCCAATACATGCGCATTCGACGTATTTATTCTAGGGAGGACTATTTACTACGCTATAATGTTGATCTCATGGCTAGATTTATGCAGAGAGGGTGCTCTTCAATTCATCTATCATCAGTTATGAATGAAGTTGACAAAATGCCCAGACTTGAATTGCTGACATCATCAACATAAATTTAGGGATGATACCAAGATTAGGTTCATAACTACTTTTGGTAGAAACACCAAGAGATTGTTTAATCTCGTACAGAGACATTAGGATATTCTATTAGTGGATGAACATCTTGGACAAATATTGGATGATAGGTGTGCCTTTTGTTTTCGAAGAGGCGTCACCTTGGGAGGTCACTTTAATTTTTATAAATGTGTTTCTCTCCCTAATATTAAATCCCAACACACTTTGGAACTATTCCGATGGGGTGTTTCCCTTGTGGTCATTGTAGCTTCTGCAAACATGTGGTAAAAAACAAGGAGTTCAGCAGTAAGAACACACCATGGGTTTTTGAAATTAGATCTTTGACTAATTGTAGTAGTTGATTGGGTAGTTTACTTGGCTATTTGTAATTGCTTTGTGTTCTATATTGGACAAACGTCCAGACCAATGAAGCTATGTATTTTGGAACATCTCAGCAATGTGAGGAATAAAGTCATTACCAATGCTTTATATAAGCACACCCTTGTGCATAGTACTGCTTGTTTTCATTTCTCTGTTATTGACAAAGTAGGTGGACACATTCAATAAAGCCAGATGGCATGAGATGTTAACTAGGAAGGAAAAAGGTTGGATAATTAAACTTGGATTATTCCCACTGGGTTGAAATGAACATCTATAAAAATCTTTAATGTTTTATGCATCAATTTTGCTTTTTGTATGTATATTTGTTTTGATAGGGTCATTTAATATTGGTGGAAGGTATATGAGATTTCTTCAGTAGTGCTGGTGAATCTAATGAATTATTGAGTGATTGTATGTCATTGGGTATTTGGTGGTGTTCCAGTTACTTATAAGTGGGTAGTCTTGACCCATTTCTTTTTTACATTGATAAAGGCTCTTTTGGGCCAAAGCAGGTCTGTCCAAAATAAAAGGTGATTATTCCCCATTTGGTGCTGGCCGTTCATTTGATGTATTTTGTTTGTTTGGGCCTTTGCAATTGCCATCCAGGCGAAGATTTTCGTTTGTATACTTTTTTACCCCATCTGTCCAATGCTCGGGATTCCCTGTCTGAGGGGGTGGGATTCTTAGTAGAGATAGCTTTAATCCCTTTTGACCCTTGAGAAATGACCTCAGGGTCAGCTGCAGGATTTTTAAAAAGGTATTTGTGCGAGTCAGGGACTCTATAGCACCTGTCAGGGTTTCTGGGAGCAGGAGGAAGGGCATCAGGAGTCAAGTTAGATTCGAAGAAAACATCCTCAGCAACATCCAGGACTGGGGGGATGGCCAAGGGTCTGTGTTGTGGAAGATCCCAGAGTCTCTTTTTAGACAGAGTAGTCCTGACTCTCCCATTGGAAATGCTCCCTTAAAGTATGCAGGGTTTCGCCAAAGGAAAAATCCTTTGGGGGAGGGGCTGAAGGAATGGAATCCTCTGCATCACATTCCTCATAAGTGGAGTGGGGTTGCATGTCTTCATATTCAGATGCATCACATTCATCTGAGTCTTGTTCAGACAAAACTACAGGAGACAGATCTCTTTTCCTTTTGGAGGGGGTTGCTTGGCTTCCCCTGATCAGCATGACAAGGTCTTCCACCATATTAAGCATTTGAGAATGAGGCAAGGTAGCAGGCTCCTGAGAGTGGGTCGTCAGTTTCTTGGGTGTGGTTCATACCCTGGGCCTGAGAAACTCGGTAGTTTTGGAGAAAATGGTAGTCGAGAAACAAGATGCCAGTTTGTGTTGAGATTCGGTAGTGAGAAGGTCTTCCTTGGAAGCCGGTGCTTGCTCAACAGCTCCGGACCCATCCAAGGTTGAGATGACTGCAGGATCCTTAGTCGAAGAAGAGTTTTGTGGCATACCTGACTCCAAAAGGGTCTCGGTAGCGGCCTGTGAATCAACAGAAGTAGGCATTAGGGGCTGAGAATGCTCCTCACTGAGTACCGGAGAACTGATGACAAGCTTAATGGAAGCGTTGTCGGTAGGTTTGGACCTGTGCGGTCTGTCTGTCTTTATCTTTACATTTTTTCGGAAGATCTGCTGTCGCATAGCTTACCAAAGCCACATCGGAATTCAAAGACTGTAAGCAAAAATATCTGGCTACAATAAGGGCCCCGACGATGGATAGTTCTGGCATTGAACAAAGCACAGAAGCGGCAACGAGGGACGTCGTGGTCTGGGCCTAAACAAGTGACACAGTAATAGTGAAAGTCTCGGTGTGGCATTTGCTTTCCACAAGTCGAGACAATTAACTTTTTCTGACATCGGTTACTGCAAGAAAAAAGGATTCCCAACGAGTTACTTAGCTTTAGAAGACCTCAACTTCAATTCAGTAGACGAAACTCGGGTAGTGGCCGACCTGCACTCGTGCGAAATGCTTCTGCTTCAGGCTCCTCGGCAAGAAAGACTGATGTAATGGCATCGGCTGCCTTACTTTATACTACTGACGACCTGACGTCAGTCCTCAAGCGACAGCAACCGATGCTGAAATACTAAGTCTCTGGTATTCGGGCCGGGCGAAGGCTACCCTGGCAGGGATAACCCAAATGTGATGACTGCAACAGTGAAACACGAAGAACATCAGGGGTGTAACAGAAGGAAGTTTGGGAGACTCCATGTGAAGGAGTTCACCATACCTTTTCTGGATATCAGAAACATGAGAGTAATCCCACTTAAAGAATTCTATCATATGACTAACACTGTCCCCAAAGGAGAGTTCCTCTAAAGGAGAATTGGGACTAATAGATTATTGTTTAGAGGAAGAGGATCCTAAGAGCAAAGGGATGTGAGAAGAGCAATCTAAAGACTATTCCTCAGAATCCTGATCTTCATCAGAGCAATCCAGTTCACTAGGTCATTTAAGAGGAATGGAAGACCAGGGAGGGGACAGGCACAATCACCCCTTGAAAAGGCATTGAAGGCATTAAAGTATTAAACAACCCCCGAGTAAAATCCTATCATTCATGCTGGAGAGCCTTAACTGCATGAGAAATACGTTTGGTTTTCTGATTTTTTTATTTTGTGCAGGACATTTGCACAAAACATTGTAGCAGGGAAGCAAACAATGGATGAAGCACTTGTCTTTCACTAGTCTTGAGAGAGACGTCTGGAAAGTCTGGACAGCAGCTGTATTAGAACTAAGATTTTTGTCCTTTTCCTTGGCAGACGGCTGACCCTCGAAATGGAAAGACTCTGCCATAGCACCTTGAGCAAACAGCTTAAGATGTTACTTTTCAAGGTAAATAGACAAGGAGGAGAGACAACTAAGTAGGGTCTTAGGGACAAAAGCTAGGCAGATAGAAGACTGTGTATGTTTATGGGAAGTACCCAAACAAGAGAGACACTGATCGTGATGGTCTATGTGGAATCCGCCTCCCACCCTGGCATTTTCCCTTTCTGGATGACATGAAATTAATCAATATAAAAGAAAAAGAAGATAAGGAGAAACCCCAAAGGGGTATCCAGCGCAGAAGAAAGGTGTTCAGATCGATGTTGTGAAGGCATTTGGACTGGCAGCAAAGATGCTCTGAGGTTGTGCATCTGTACGTCACCTTTATGCCCAACACCTTGAGCAGGAAGCATGTGTGTGACATAAAGCACCTTTAAGTACTAAAGGCTTTGATATACTGGCCAGACATTGGGCTATCCTTGGCAGGAGATCCCTCCAGTCAGGAAATACTGCAACAGTGATATGGAACGACATCACCTTTTGGCTATAAATAAAAATGATCCGAATAATGCTTTTGCCAAACACTGTTTTTTGTGTAAATTCAATCCATTTGTGTTCAGTGAGTTAGACAATGTCACTATCACCTTAAGAGTCGGGGACTGGAACACATTACTCGAAGTAAAAGAATGGTGATCGTCAGTTACTTTCCAAGGCTTATGCATTTTCAAGCATCAATGAAAGCATTAATATTACATTTTATTTAAAATATTTATCTACTAAGTAATGTTTACAGATCCTTTCTGAGAAGGTTTAAGACATCAGAGTCAATTTTGTGATGGGAGGGTAATTTAAATGAATTTTTACTGTTTATGTTTTGATGAAGTACTAAATATTAAATGAACAAAAGTGCTTAACATACAATGTTTCTGCTTTCTTCAAGGTATTTTTTTTTCAGTTTTGAGTTAGTTTGGTGTTTACACCAAGCTGAGCCAGCGTTTTCATTTGTTTAAACTGTTGCAATATATTAGTGAAATAATTAAAAGTAGGTATATCAGAATTTTACCTAGGCATGTTCAGGTAACATCTGCTCATCTTTACATGCATACAAATAAATTACTATTTATTTATCCCCTTTGTCTTGTACACGAGTACATATCAGATGAAGAGACTATTTCATCATAAATGATAAACGAGCAGCGGGTAGGTGCTACTGAACACTAAGACCATAAACGTTTTGGTCTTTAAACTAAAGAAAGGCCATTCTGTAAATGTAATGATGCACAGAGGTGTACTTCAGACAAAAGTGTTGCATGATTAGACCCAATTTTTGGCCTCTGCTTTATTACATACAGTCACACAGACACAAACACAACCATGCAACAAATGTTTATGATGAACCCTGCATCTTGCTCCCTATAAATGACAATCTGCCCCTTCAGAAAACTCTGACTTTGCAGTCCATACTGAAACACCATCCACTGACTTTGCAGTCCATACTGAAACACCGTCCTCAGTGCTGCATATTCTACTGGCTCTATGACCTGTACTCAGCTTAATATAAAATATCCCCTCTTTGTTATTTCGCAAGACAGCCAGACAGATGTTCTGTGGTCAAAAGACTGTGCAACAACTAATTTCAGCAAAACACCACCTGGATAAAAAGTTTTTGCTGATTTTATGGAAAAGGTTATTTCATTCACATCCTGAATTAGACAAACTGAAGTGAGCAGTTCTAACACAAAAAGCTATATAAAGCATATTTTTTATTACATATATCTTTTAATTCAGACTTTTATAAAACAAAATAGTTTTTCTTCTCAGAATATAAGCACAGTGTGTGCATATTAGCTGTACACTACATTATAGTAAGTGAAACTATTCCAGAGCTGAAGAGAAATGAACAGATAAAAAAATACACCAGCCCTCTGGGATAGTTACTGTTCAGTGATAGTTCCTCCCTATACTGGTATGCTCTGAAATGTGTACATTTCTCTTTTACCTATTTCTTTTTCTTCATCAGAAATACTCTTAGCTGTTGTATGTTTGCATTTATGTACACTGTCTCAAAATATACCTAGCAGTATATATCTGTCTGGTGAGCAAGCTGAAAGGGACAAACATACAAAAAATGAGTTGATCAGGATGGAGCAGGGTATTACAGGTGTACAACTGTAAGCCCTCAGGTATTACACTTCCCTCCCCTTGAGTACGCAATGATATTGATTTTTTCTCAACTGTTAACGACTAAACAGGCTAGTCCACAGACCCTTTTTACAGGCATGACCCTGGCTACAAAGACAAGTACATTTTTATGACTATCGCTACATGGTAAAACAGGATACAGTAAACTCTCAGTTAACCAGAACTCAAGCAACCAGCTAAAAAAAAAAAAAAAAAAATACAGTAAAATTTTCATGTGTTGCACTGCCCCGCAGAAACATACCTTAGGTTTTTAGAGTTTTCAAAAGGGACATAGGAATAAATTCCCTCTCTTCCCAACCTGAGATAGTACAGTTGTGTACACTTACCATAAATGTAGATGTCTGAGTGTATTCACTGTTGCAGTCATCACATTTGGGTTATCCCTGCCAGGGTAGCCGGCCCGAATACCAGAGACTTAGCATTTCTGCATCGGTTGCTGTCGCTTGAGGACTGACGTCAGGTTGTCAGTGGTATATTAAAGCAGCCGATGCCATTACATCAGTTTTTCTTGCCCTAACCTGACAGGAGGCCATGTTCTGGTGGAAGAACCCCACCAGTGGAAAATAAATACCAATATGTCCCTTAGGAAAGGAGAACAACAAGGAAGAATGATAGCAAAAGGAGAAAGAGAAAAAAGAGGTATGGAGGGAGGGAAACCAGGACTGCAACAGTGAATACACTCCAACATCTACATTTATGGTAAGTGTACACAACTGTACTATGTTCTTTGTGTTTCACTGTTGTAGTCATCACATTTGGTTAGATTCCCAAAGCTGAGGAAATGGGTGGAGGCAGTCAAGGAAGCTAGGGGCTGGCCAGGATGCCCTGCAAGACTGCAGAGGCAAACTCTGCCCCCGATTTGGAGAAGAGAGGCAGGTGGTAATGCTTGGTAAAAGTGTCAACAGGCATTAAACAAAGCAACAGAAGTGACAAAGTACAGTTGTGTACACTTACCATAAATGTTGATGTTCGAGTGTATTCACTGTTGCAGTCATCACATTTGGGTTACCTGCTTGCAGTAGCCCTCAGTCAGCCTGATTACCAAAGTCTTGGGTCCGGCGTCGGTCGCTGTCCCTCCTTCCATGACGTCAGGGGTATAAAACATGCAGTCGACACCATTACATCAGTTTTTCTTGCCCTAGATGTCAGGTGCCCCCCTAATGGGAAGTAATTAAATCTATAAGTATACAAGGTTATACCTCCAATAAAAAAGCAAATACACCAAAAAGGCTTTTAAGCATAGTAAAGGAAAGTAGAGGTATAGCCAAAAGAAGTTAGGGGGCTGGAGGGAGGGTAACCAGAACTGCAACAGTGAATACACTCTACATTTATGGTAAGTGTACACAACTGTACTATGTTCTTCGTGTTTCACTGTTGCAGTCATTGCATTTGGGTATATTCCCAACGCTATGGTTGGGAGGAGGAATTTAGATAGCATTAGGGCCAGCTATAAGGCCCTGCAAGACTGCAGTGGCAAAGCCAGCTCTGGATTTAGAGAAAATTGGCAGATGATAATGCTTGGTGAAAGAATGTACAGAACTCCAGATAGCAGCTTCTAGGATGTCCCTGGTAGGGACGCCTCTGAGAAAGGCTGTAGAGGTAGATGCAGCCCTGGTGGAGTGAGGTCTGATCCCCAGGGGGATAGGTTTTCCATGGTGCTTATAGTAGAAATGAATGCAATGGCTTATCCATTTAGAAACGGTTTGCTTTGAAATAGCCTTCCCCTTTGTCCCTGCAGCAAATGCCACCAGCAGTTTAGATTTCCTTTGAGGTTTGGTCCTGTCCAAGTAGAATCTAAGTTGTCTGTGCACATCTAAGGAATGCAGTATCTAATTCCCCTTTATTCTGTGGACTGGGAAAAAAGGTTGGCAAATGAATGGACTGATTAAGAGCCACACTGAATACCAACTTGGGCATGAAGGATGGATTGGTTCTGAGGGAAACCCGGTCAGCATGAAAGATGATGAAAGGCTCCACTGCCATAAGGGTCTGTAATTCAGATACCCTTCTAGCTGAAGTGATTGCTAAAAGGAAAGCTGTTTTCCAAAAAATAAATTTTAAGTCTGCAGTAGCAGCTGGCTCGAAAGGAGGTAGAGTGAGTTTCTCAAGACAAAGTTAAGGTCCCAGGGCTGGGGTTGGAGCTCTACTGGGTGGTCTCAAATTTTTGGACCCTCTGAGGAACTGCTTGAGCCAGTGGATGAGAGAAGAGGGGAGGTTCTGTGTTACAATGAGCTGAAATTGCTGAGGCGTGGATTTTAATGGAGGAAAAAGACAGGCCCTTATGAAGCATCTAAGTTAAGTATTGTAAAATCTGAGGTAAAATGGGCTCTGCTGTGCTCATCCCTAGAGATTGGTTCCAGGCACAGAATCTTTTCCATTTTTCAGCATAAGATTTTCCAGTACTAGGCCTCCTTGCCTCTAAAATGACATCCATCACAGGTTTACTGAGGGATGGTAAAGGAGAGATTATATAATTAGCCAGGCTGCAAGGTTCAGTGTTAGAAGCTGAGGGTTCAGAATCTGGTTCTCCTGCTGAGACAACAGGGAAGGTGTCTGAGGCAGGTGCCATGGGTATAACCATGATACACTGAGCAGGAGAGGGTATCAGTGTTGGCGCGGCCAGTCTGGAGCAATCAAAATCATCCTTGGTATGTCCTGTTTGATTTTTAGTAGTACTTTGGAGAGCAGAGGCAGAAGGGGGAAGACACAGACTGATAGGTTTTTCCAGCTGAAGGACAGAGCATCCACTTTCCAGTCTTGTTTGTGAGGAGTCCTTGTGCAAAATTTGTCCAATTGGTAGTTCTGGGCAGAGGCAAACAGGTCTATATCTGGGCTCCCCCATTTGCTTGTCAACATGTTGAAAATCCTTGGTTCCAGTTTCCACTTATGTGGGTCCATGAGGTTTCTGCTTAGTTCGTCTGCCAGTGTATTTAATTTTCCTGGCAGGAACTGAGCTTGTAGGTGCACTTGGTAGCTCAAGGCTGTGTTCCACAATGCCATGGCTAGTCTGCAGAGGGGGCAATAATGTGTAGCCCCCTGCTTGTTTATGTACCATATAACAGTGGTGTTGTCCATCTTTACCATTAGTTGTCCTGGAAGAATGTGGTCCTTGAAGGATTCTGTACAGATAACATTTCTTTTTTGATTGATATGCAGGTGCATTTGACTTGGGTTCCATTTGCCCAGAATGCACTTCCCTGCCAGGTGAGCCCCCCATGCATAGTCTGATGCGTCTGTTGTTAAGGTTTGGGCAGCAGGGGGTGGTGCGAAAGGTAGTCCCCTGTTTGGTGGCAGGCCTCTACCCACCAAAGGAACTCTAGGCATAGGCAAAGTATGATAGAAATCATTGCTTCTAGATCCTAAGAATGTTGACACCATAGGCTTTTTAGATATCAGTGTAGTTTCCTCATATGCAGTCTTGCATATGGAATTAGAAGAATGCAGGAGGCCATGAACCCCACGTCTTGCAGTATTTGTCTTGCAGATAGCAGGGTTTTTGTGGCCACTTGTTTGAAGTAGGTTGTCAAATTAATTTGTTTCTCTGGTGTGAGGTAAGCCATCTGGGAAGTTGTGATCAAGCTTGCTCCCAGGAATATAATTTGTTGACAGGGTATCAGGTGTGATTTATTTTCGTTTTTGGTGTACCCCAGACAAGTTAGAACCCTGTGTACAAAGGCCAGATGATTCAAAAGTATGTCCTGGCTTTCTGCCAATTAGACAATCATCTAGGTATGAGTGTATTTGAATACTTCTTTGCCTACAAAATGCAATAACTGGAGCTAGGCACTTTGTGAATACCCTGGGCGCAGTAGATAAGCCAAAGGGCAGTGCAGAGAACTGATAGTGCATGTAGCCTGCTTTGAAGTGTAGGTATCTTCTGCAAGATTCCCCGATTGAGATGTGCAGGTATGCTTCTTTTAAATCTAGTGTTGCCAACCAGGCATCTTTGCCTAGCATAGGAAGTAATTGGTGAAGAGTCAGCCTCTTGAATTTTGGAATCTCCAAAAAGATGTTTACATTAGACAGGTCCAGGATAGGACACCATGAATTGTCTTTTCTGGGTAAGAGGAAACGTCTCGAGTAGAAACCTTGTCCCTTTTCCGCTTCTGGCACCAGATGAATAGCCCCCATGCTTAAGAGAGAAAGTACTTGTTTTTGAGCCTCTGCCCACTGCTTTGGGGCTAGGTCCGGCCATCCGCTTGGAGTTGGCAACGTGTGGAAGTGAAATCTGTATCCTTGGGACACTATATTTAAAACCCATTTGTCCTGGGTAATGAGTTCCCAATTCTTTGCATGAAGAGCAATCTTTCCCTCCAAAGGGGCAGTCAGTTGATAAGTGCTCGGAAATTTTAAAAGGAAGTGAATGAGACAGTTTACCATGGGGGGGGGGGGTCTTATTATTCCCAGATTTGGAAGCGAGGCCCCCCACTGCTTAGTTGTGTGTCCCTTGGGACTGAAACCTGGGGTTTTTGCTGTGTCTAGGTTTAGCTTGAGAAGACCTGGAAGGGGCTGGAAAGGACCAATTCTTAGAGGGCCAGTGCCTACTAAATCTAGGAGGCTGAACTTGTAAAAAATCTTTAACAGTTTGCATAGATTTAGCTTTAGCTTCCATCTTTTTCAGAACTTCCTCAGCCTTGTTGCCAAATCGGCAGTCCTGATTTAAAGGAGCATCCAACAATTTAGCTTTAACATGATGAGGCAAAGATTGCTCCTTAAGCCAAGCATGCCATCTGAGCACAGATCAAGTAACAGCAGCCCTGCAAGAGGCCTCTAATGAATCAAAACCACATTGCAAAGTATGTTTTCCAACTTGTTCAGCAGAGTGCATTAAATCCTGTAATTCTTTACTTTCCACACAGTCAGGAATCAACATCATTTTCCATTTAAGCAGTCCAACAACATGTTGCTGATACTTTAACATATGAAACTGGCACTTTAAAGCCCTAATGGCCAAGGTTGCAGAAGTGTAAACCTTCTTATCCCATCTATCCAGCGCCCTGGAGTCTCTATCAGAAGGGGTAGGATTTTTAGCAGTAGAAGCCTTAATGCCCTTGGGTCCCTGTGAAATAGTCTCTGGATCTGCAATAGGATTTTTAAAAAGGAACTTGCGGGACTCAGGGACCCTGTAGTATCTGTCAGGTTTTCTGGGAGCAGAAGGCAGGGAATCAGGGGCCAAACTAAATTCCAAAAAAGCATCATCAACAATGTCTAGTACAGAAGGAATAGCTACAGGCCTATGCTGAGGTAGAAGAAGGAAATCCCCAAGCCTCTTTTTTGAATCAGAACAATCCTGGCTTTCCCAGAGGAAATGTTCCCTTAGAGTATGTAAGGTTTCTCCAAAAGAAAAATCCTCAGGAGGGGAAGCAGAGGTAATGGAGCCCTCTGCATCAGAATCTTCATAAGTCGATAAGGGCAAATCCAGATCATCAAAAGAATCAGAAAAAACAGAATCCTGATCAGAAGATTCATAATCAACTTCAGTCCTAGGCCTCTTAGAAGGGGGGGGGGTGGCTACCCCTGATTAGAGTTATTAGATCTTCAGCCATTCTTATCATTTGTTTTTTAGGTATAGAGGCCTAAGCATGTGGCCTGGGCATCATTTTTTTTTGGGCATGGATTGAGATTTAGGCCTAAGTAAACAAGGAGGCATCTGTTTACTATGCAAGTCCATAGGTCTGAATACAAAAGCCGGTGCCTGCACAGCAGCTCCGGACCCATCCAAGGTAGAGACATCCGTGGGTTCCATAGTTGAAGCATCTAGTGGCATACTGGACTCCGAATGGGTCTCAGTAGAGGCCTGCGAATCAGAAGTAGCTGATATCACGGCCTGTGAAAGTGCCTCACTGAGTACCGGTGAACTGGTGACTGGCTTAGGAGAAGCATCGTCGGCAGTTTTGGACATCAGTGGCCTGTCTCTGTCTTTATCTTTGCCTTTTTTCGGAATCTCAGTAGTCCGATGGCTAACAGACGACATTTTTGGATAATTAAACTGAGAACCGAAATATTTAGAGGCGAAAATATAATGATGGCGGATAGTGCGCTGATTAAATAAAGCACAAACAGACAGCAAGGTACAGCGTGGTCAGGGCCTAGGCAAGGAATACAGTACAAATGAAAATCTTTATGAGGTATTTGCTTTCCACAAGTAATGCAATTATTAACTTTTACTGACATCGGTAAGGAGCAAGAAAAAGTTTCCCCAATGGTGTACTTAGCTTTAGTTGAAGACTTCGGTTCTGAAACTCGAAAACAAAAATTTCAGGAGTCGGCCGACTGGCACTTGTGAACTGCTTCTGCTTCGGTCACCGCACGGCAAGAAAGACTGATGTAATGGCATCAGCTGCATGTTTTATACCCCTGATGACCTGATGTCATGGAAGAAGGGACAGCAACTGACGCAGGACCCAAGACTTTGTTAATCAGGCCAACTGAGGGCTACCTGCAAGCAGATAACCCAAATGTAATGACTGCAACAGTGAAACATGAAGATCATCAAGCAGCGTACCCCGGGGATCAGTCTTGGGGCCTCTCCTATTTGGGATATACTTCTCAGAGGTGCAGGCCAAATCTAGTGGGCTATGGCTGACCAAGTCTGCAGATGACAGCAAGCTGGGTGCTGTCATCAATTCTCCTAGTGGTGTGGACATCCTCCAAAAGGGTCTCACCCAAACAAATGACTGGTGCCAGAAACATGACCTCAAACTGAATGACAAAAAATGCATCATCCTCTGGGGACAGTGATGTCCCCACAAATTATCACATTGATAATAAGGACCTAAGCATGCAATCAGTCGTGAGGGACTTGGGCACCCAGGTTGATAGCAAACTGACTTTTGACCACCATATTGCCACCATTGTATGGAAAGCTTTCTACATGGTCCCTAGTAAGGGTATCTCATCCAGGGACAAGGTGGTCATAACATCCCTGTATTCTTCCCTTAAAAATATTAAGTACAATGCACCTTTCGGCATGTACCTCACAAAGTGCATGCAGCAGCTGGAGAGACCACAGAGGTTCTTCACCAGGAGAATCCAGGGCCTCAAACATCTACCTTACACAGATAGGCTAAAAGCCCTGTCCCTCTACTCAGTCTCCTACAGACTCCTCAGAGGTGACCTCTATCTAGCATACAAAGCAATCTCAGACCCTGCCTTGATGGGACATATCCGCAAATCAAGTTCCACTCGAGTAACCGACCTGCGTGACCTCAACCTGGTCTGTGATATCAATAGGACTTGTTGGCGGGAGAGATTTGTGTCCCAAAACAGACTCCCGCTCAACGTAAAGCAGAGTATCTCATTGCCCCCTTTTTAAGCACTGTCTTCTTTTTGTGAGGAAGTACAGCGGATGCTCTGGTTGTTGCAGCCTATATGTCTATTCAGGTGCATACTGAAGGAGGAGTTCTACTCAATGATCGGTCTGATGAAGGCCAAATACAGCGGAACAATGACATCCTTTTGACTCAGGTGATATACCCTTGCTTATAACTTATGCAGCATGGAGCGATTTCCATACTGCCATAGACATATGATGGTCAAATGCCAAGTTACTGTCTACAGGCATTTCCAAAACCCTGACTGCTGGGTGTACTCAAGTGTATATTATCAAAGTGACAGCTTCTAGAGGGTAGCAGTCTTTTTAAAGGAGTTTCAATGATCTGATTATTGAGGAAAATGAGGAAAACCATAGCAAAGTCAAAACATGCACCCTCAAGAATGTCATGAGACTCAAATGGCAAGATTTCCCTGTAACAAATCCATACTTTTCCATATCCAATAAAAGCAGGCCCCTGAGTTACCTTTGATAAATCTGATAATGTTACTATGATTTTACATGGACTACTGGTCAGGAAGGATGAGGAGGTTAAACCTGTTTGGGGGTGATGGCATTTCCCTTCCCCCTTCCTTCAGTAAATTGATACTTTTACTACTGATCAGAGAAACAGGCACGGACTAATAATCTGTTTAATATGACTGTTAGCTGTTTGGTTAGGCATTTGTCCAGCCTGTACAGGAAATTACCATATATGTTGTCTGGTGTCGTGGATCTTAAGTGTTGAGCTTTATTTGTGGCAGTAGTTATATGTGCAGTTATTTGAAGCATTTCTCCCCGGGCCTCCGCTGAAAATTGGCTTTGTTCCAAGTTGGTCTTTCCCGGTTAACAAATGTTAATTAAATAAATAAAATAAATAAGTTATAAAGAGGAGTGCTTTCTTTACGTTTCTACCACTCTGACATATGCCTTTGCTTATCATGAAGACTTCAAACAATTATTCTGCAAGTATGTTTGCTATGTCCTGTGGCTGGCTGATCAAGTCTTATATATATTTTTTTTTTGCTAACATGTATTATTCATATCTTCCTTTTAATTTTTTTCGGTAAGTAAAGAAAAACATACGATTACTTTCCACACGAGGTCAAGATACATTTTTCCTTAGACATGAAAGATTTGATGAGTAGTTTCTGTATCATATTTACTCTAGACTTTTTTATGACAAGGGTAATTTAAAGCTGTTTCAGTAATACTACTTTTCTTCTGCTGTATTTCTTATAGTTCTGTAATTCTCCAAAAGGGATTCTTTTGTTGAATTCACCTGTAAATTTGCCTTACCAGTATGTACTTATGAATACAGAAGGTAATATCACAGACCGTATCCCAGACAGACTTATATGGACTGCTGAGGAAAAAGTCTGTTTTCATGAATATATCATTTACGGCATGAAAGTATCTGCTGGCAAAGTCTACAAAGGATTATCTAGTTTTTAATGCCTGGAAATTTCCTCAGGAGAGTAAAATGAAGCACCAAAATGTTTGAAAAATGTTGCAAAATGTATTTATCCAACAATACAACAAGGACTTCATATATAACTTGTTAACCTAATTTTCAATTGATGTCTAAAGTTACGGCATACTTCCCCACTCAAATAGTAGTGTCACATTGCAATGTTAAACTCTGAAAAAGTTAAAATATTGCAAACATATGCAAAATAACTAAGACCTAATTAAACATTCATACCTGTCATAAGTATTAAAATATCTCAAGTGTTGTGTAAGAGCTAAATCATTACACTGATTTACTTCTTATACAACATGCAAATGTTGAAATAGTTTTTGTTTCAAAATGACAAGTATTTCAAATATTTATAATAAGCACCTTTAAATAATTTTTATTGCATTATACGTAGCTGTTGGACATGCTACACTAAAAATCACAATCCCTCAGATCCACACGCTCCAGGGATCTAAACCTTGTCATCACACTGAACAAAACATGCTGGAGGGAGAGGTTCCTCACCCAGAGACTCCCCAGACTCTGGAATAAACTGCCCATACAGGTCAAGCAGAGCGCCTCTTTGGCCCTCTTCAAAAAGAACCTTGACGACTGGATGGGAGATAGGAAATTCACCCTGGGGATCACGTCAGTCGCCCTGCTAGACAGGGGTCCAGGGAAGTAAATACTGTGGGAAGAAATAGCCAGGGAATTGTTATGGCTAGGCTTGTATAGGCCCTAGGGCCGATAGCCTAGTACCAACCTATGAACCTGTATTGTGCTTACTGAAGGGTATGAAACCTTTGGGTTTATTTGTGATGAAGTCCCTTATTAAATAGGGCGAAAGCACTTAACTTGATGTGTAGTTGGATATTAAATACTTTTTTAAACATGTTTCAATGGTGCTTCATTTTACTATCCTGTGGAAATTTGCAATGGTGCAAATTATTTGGTTAAGTTTAGATTTTGCACAGCTACCATATTCCTTACATTTGCTACTTATGAATTCAGTTTGAAATTATTTTTAGGTTAAGGATAATAGCTACATGACCTGTGTTAATTACAGAGGTTAGAACCATTAATGTGGAGCAGAAACATATTACGATTGTCATAATAACTAAGAGAATGCCATTCCTAGCTAGACATAATAATACATGTATTCCAAACAGTTCAATATAAACAGAAGTTATATACTTACAATAATGATAGTTCCAAGTTGTCTGCCTCTGATTGTTTCAACCTGAGGGTTATCAGATCCAACCTGGATATGATGCTGGCTAAATCCTTGAGGTTTCAACTCGTTGGGATCTGCATCTCCTACCCCACACCCGCTCCCCAAAAGACACCTCAGATTGAGTTTACCCACCTTAATTTTGATCTGTAACACATTTGTCCAATAAAGGAGGAGGAAAAAAGGACTCCAAAAAAGGAGAGTAGCAGGACCTCCCCCACTCAGTTATCAAGATTCACCAGAACCCAGATGGAGAACACAACATTGGATTCAATGCTTAAAAACATTTACAGGTAAGCCTGCTGTGTTAAAGTCCTTGACATCATGAAGAACTGGACTAAAGGACTAAACATGCTTATCTGATCTACCCATCCATCCATCCATCAGCTACCTCTTTTTCCGATTTTTGCACAGGGGGTTGGGATGTTACTTTAACAGCGACAATCATCCAGAGCCATGTTCACACCATTTATCTGCTGAATATTTACTGATTAACTTGCATACATATGCACAAAATATGTAACTATAAAACAAAGCAAAAAATAAGATCTGAAAGTCCATGACTGGGAATCTGAGCATTTCAGAAACACTGGTGCAGCATGATACGTGACCTACAAACATGTTTACAAATCATTCAGCACACCATGTTGTGGAGCAGAGATGGAGGACTATGGCAGTGATGGTGTACCAATTCACCAGATACATAGCAATACATGCAGAAGCTGCATAGGATATATGAATGTGGCAAAGGCAGAGGTCTCACTCACTCCCTGTCATCTACATACACCTTACCAGCAGTGGTCAGCAATAGCCTTTTTTTTACAGTTCCCACACATACTGACATGGTACACCATAAAAAAACAGTCATCTGCACAGAGGTTGCATCTAGAAGTAATAGCACAATGAAGCTCATACATGACATCACCAAAGTCCATAACTAACACGTGGCAACAAATGCATCAAAAAAGCATATTCTTCCAGACATACTTTTGTTGTATTACTGTAGACAGCTGTGTAACATCAACATCAAACTATTTATACCACGTACATGACAGATAATCTAGCATGCCATCCAGAATGTCTGGGAATGGTACCACCTTATCTCCACGTCACACAATGTCCACGGTTCATAACAGGAGCAGTGAGTGATTCTGAGGATTAATATTACACAGCCAATGACTGCTGCTGCCACCACCTACTTGGGGCCTATAGCTGCAAACATGGCTTTTGCACCAGGAGCAAATGCACTGCTGTGAACACAGGGTAGCCACAATGTTGGGGAAAGTGTTGTTCTGCATGGCCCACCTTCCACGCACAGTTCCCATCATAGAGGAAGACAATGCAAATGTACCCATGAGGACCAACAGACTTTGAGCCAGCATTGCGTGGTCCTCTAAGTGATGAATCCCACCCACCAGCAAGGGACCACACAGCTCCCTGATGACATCCTATCAATCTCCATCTTCACACTCCTCATGAATGTGATATACAAGGATCACCAATGTATACGTCTGCTTTTGATACACATTACCACAGCACAACAGCAAGACAAACATACACTAGTCAATGGTGTGGATGCACAGAGTGTTTTAGGCACTGAACCTTCTGTAATGTAGGTTTCTGTTGTGCCTATCATCAGAGCTGTAGCAAAGTCATTTTCTGAGGCTGAGGACCAAAGCTCTCTCAGGGTTGAGGACAAGAAAAAAATCGTTGCAGAATTACTGAAGTACATACTATTTGCTAAATCTTGTCAAACACCTTTATTAAAATGTAGCAAAGATCTAAGCTAGTTCCTTGCTACAATTCCAAATACACAAAAATGACTAATTTACGCTACCATGAGCAATTTTGGCTGCTTAAACAATGGCTGACACATCTTGCAAGGACCAATTAGCACCTCATCTCACATGTCAACTGTGCCCTCTAACAGCTCACATCCAGGTTAGATACCTACTTTGCTCTGTCCTTACTACAGGTGGGCCTGTCATCATGCAACATTTTTTGGCAATGGAAATGTAAACTAAAAGTATATGCAGGCCATAGTACACATGTTGACATTACCAGCTGTCAAGCAATGGTCTGCAGTACAGATTTACAGCAGTGTTTAAACACTCTACCTCTGTAATACAGGTGCACTTTCAAGTGCATGTAGCCAGAGATATGAAAGAGCACTGAATGTCTATACATTACTGATATCTATTCACATGCTGAATACGTTTTTAGTTGTCTACTAATCACTGTGGGATCATACTCATCACGACAACCACTGTGGGTAAGTACTCATCACGACAACCACTGTGGGTAAGTACTCATCACGACAACCACTGTGGGATAGCACTCATCACAACAACCACTGTGGGATAGCACTCATCACGACAACCATTGTGGGATAGTACTCTTCATGGCAACCATTGTGGGATAGTACTCATCATGACAACCATTGTGGGATAGCACTAATAATGATAACCATTGTGGGACAGGTTTCTATGTACATGTGCACATAATACTTAAGCATTTAACTCTGAGTGACATTTTCTGACGTGTTGCCACCACTCCTAGACACAATATATTAGCCTCATGATCCTCTGGTGCCAGAAAAATAAATCTGTGACTGCCACCACAAACACCAACATTTATCCCCAACCAGATGTTCAGTCTCCTTCCAAGGTAAAAGAATTATTGAAACTCAAGGAGTCGGTTCTGAATTAAAGCCATTTTATAGTCCATGACTTGTTGATTTTTCTTAGTATGTAATGGATACCCTTACCACATCCTTGTGGAAGACCACATTTCTATGGGTAGCCCACCATCTAGTGTGTGGAGTTGATGAAGACCACTCCAACAAGGCCATGTATCTGATGGCTGCTTCATTCATCATTAGCCCAGATGGTCAGCCCTAGGGGGTTGTGGAAGGGGTCTATATCAATTCGTTGAATCACTAATGAGCAAATACCTGTTCATTGAACCTCTTTTTTATTGTAGCCGCTAATCATCAAATACCGTTTTAATCGAAATTTTAACTACGGCAAACCAACGATAGGCCATCCAAGTGACCATAAAAAAAATCATAAAATGTAAAACCTATCACCCCCCCTAACTAAATATACCAACTCTGAGATTGCACTACAGTGGGGGAAAAAGACAAATTCCAGATGATGACCAACCGTTGGTTTGCTCTAGAACAAATTTGCCATTTGATGATTAGTGGCTTTAATAAAAAAAAAAAAAAAAAAAAAAAGTTTAACAAATAGGTATTCATTAGTGATTCGATGAAGTGATACAGACTCTTTTGGAATTGCTAGGACAGAAGTCACAAAACAGAAAGCAGGTACTGGAAGTGCTATACAAAGCAAGCCATGGGCAGGGCCTATTGTAATGTGCATCTGGGATATATATATATATATATATATATATATACTGCGGTGGTGGTGCTGCGGTAGCGCTGTTGCCTCATAGCAAGACGTTGTCCCGTTCGATTCTCAGCTAGAGCGTCTTCTGTGTGGAGGCATACGTGAATGGGACGTACCTTCGTTGAAGGTTGTGCATCAGGGCTGGTAACCCGCTATGTAAAAATCCAGTACCAATCATTAGTGGACAGGAGTTCCGCTGTGGTGACCCCTAACCGGGAAAAGCCGAAAGACACAAATCTGGGATATATATATATATATATATATATATATATATATATATATATATATATATACACATACATACATACATACACACACAATGAGTGCTCCCATACCAAATGAGAAGATATGAAAAGGTAATTCTGACTTTTGCACAATACCTTTTGATTGACATTAATATCAACTGTAATATACCTTACACAAACATATGTTAGACATCACTTATGTTAAGCATGAATTTACATGCATATCATCCATATAACCCGTGGATTGTGAATTTTTCACTACCTACTTTACATCGATGAGGAAATACTGTGATGATTGATCAGTTCAGGGTTGCAGTCATTTAAAACTAAACTGCAGACATCTCTCTCTCTCTTTTTAAATATTTTTTAGCTTCTTCACACCCATAGTGCAGTTTTAGTATTCTTCACACCCATTGTGCAGTTTTAGTTTTCTTCCTTGTAACACCCAAAGCTCCTTCTGGTGCCATGATATTGTTGGATGCTGGAGTCCTTGGAAACCTAGAGAATTATGTGCAAAACCATAGCCCAGTGATGGTGAACCTTTTGGGGTCGGCATGTGAAAAAGTTGGATAATGCTTATCCTGACTCTACTGGCGTGTCAATCCCCCCCCTAAACAAAAGAGAAACCATTTTTTGCATATTAATTTATTTAAAAAATACAGTCCAATCATGTGTGCTGCTATGTATTATAAAAGTAAAAGAAAAAAAAAATCAGTGACGTACGATTGAGAAAACAACATGCACATTGATAAGTGGGCTTAAAATAGTGTAGCTAAAAATTACCCGGCTTTTAATATTAATTTTGAACTGAACCGAAATAAATATGGAACACACTGCATTTGATTAACATCAATTAATGACTTTTTACTGCTGATTTCTAATAGATAAGTGCAGGGTCATATATTTCTTGTATATTTGTTCATTCAGTTTCTTTGGTAAGTCGGTGTTGGTGAATGCTGGTGTGTCACCCAAAACGTTGTAGAGTGTCACCTTTGACACGAGTGTCATAGGTTCGCCACCACTATCATACCCCTTAAGCAGCAAAACAATTGCTTTACATGTAGTGGTGTTTTGCAATTCTCCATGAGAGTGTGCAATCTGGAGTATGGTTATATAAGTTAAAGGATGGGGGACACAGCCCCCAGGGTCTCCTAGGACCGGCTTTTTTATTTTTAAGGAAAAACTAACACTACTTTAACAATTATCAAATGCACTGTTTGCATTCAGTATTTTCTTAGGAAGCCAAACTCGTTAAATAAGGGATATACCAATTAATAACAGGCAGCACATTAAAGGGCAAATTGTAAAAGAAAAAAAAAAACCCAAGATTGTTCAACTGTGATACACTGGAGATATTAACCACTATCATATTTTCATATATACATTTATATTTTTATAACTCTGCTATATGCTATTTAGGGTTATTTAATGTATGTATGTGTAAAACATTATAGCTCAGAATTTGTTAGTTTTTGTTAATAATTATGAAGATATGCAATATTCAACATGTACATGGACATTTCTGAGATAAAGTGACTTACAAACTATAGCACAACTTCATGTGGAACCATAGATGATTCTGGGAGAAAGCAATCATTGACTTGCGCTGTAAGTCATACAGCTTCAGAGGCAGTGTTATTTGTACAGTTAATTATGCAAACAAAAAATAATTCATTATCATCAGGTAAAAGCTTTAAAAAACTGCTGCGCTCTCAAAACTATACAGTTTCCAAAAGACATTTGTGAAAAAAATATTCTGCAATTTTCTGATTTATAACTCATTAAGTATTGATATAAAAGACTATGAATGCACAGCCTTCTATTACTGTATAAAAGACTTTTTGCTTAATATACTGCTATTCCTGCTATTGACTTTTTTAATGGCATTTACTACTCACAAGATATTTACATTTGTTTGGCTTATGGTAACTTGACTTTTCAAAGAATATTTGGGAATCTAAGTATGCGTGTAAGGTGATGGAGATGTGACATTTCATAGCTCGTAGGTGTGAATTAGGCAGCACATCAACTGGGTTATTCTGTTATGGTTATGGCTATAGTTACAGTGATGTCATTGATGATGTAAAGCTATGTGATATACAATGGATTTCACTGGGATTTCTCTGACAAAGGTTACTTTATGGCTCAGAAGTTGTTTTATACTTTAAATACGTGTAGGCGCTGTTCTTGAAGATGCAATGCAATATGTTGTAAGTGATATAGTTTTATGGCAATTCCTGTTTTTTCACTGTGGCAGCTGGTTGTTAGTGCAGATACTTTACTTTATGTGAAGTTTTAGCACACAGCTTAAGTCTGGTAATTATTCTTGGCTACCTGTTTAGAAGTTTTACATCATGTGATACTTTCTGATATTTTAGGTGCACAATTTATTGTCTGGATATTTTCAAATGATGCTATTATATTAGCTATCTTCAGAAAAGTGCATCTGCTGATGTTTATATAAGGGTCCCTTTATGTTATATTTTATACAGCTTTAATTAAGCTGACTTGTTTAGATTATGTTTTGCATCTGCAAACCAATGCACTGTTGGCATTAATTTATGCAGTTTTTGGTATTTTCATGTTTATTTCATCATGCAGTTACTCCTTCTACTGGCTATTTACGTTTTATAAAATACATATCTTTTCTTTTTGAAGCTAGTCCAGTTGTCTATTACATTTTCCTTGAAATTTGGTACATAACTTGTAGACAGTAAAAAGGTAAAATAAAAATTCACTAAGTACAGAGATCATTAGCAATGCTATGCATTGTATAGGAAAGGACTTCAACAACCTTCAAAAAAAATCGGTCATGCTACTGTTATCAGTACGACACACTGAGGGGTTAGGAGATTGGCATAATAGTTAAGGTGTTTATCTTATAGTCACAAGGTGTAGGGTTTGATTTTCACATGGGTTAACAGGCTAGGCTTAAAATGTCTCTCAAGGGCAATTAGTCTAGCACTAATCTATGATTATAGGGTGCCTAGACAGAGACTAATCTATGATTATAGGGTGCCTAGACAGAACTCTGGTTTGCTCATGTACGCCTACCACAGTGATTTGTACTCAAGATTAGCAGGTGGAGTTATGTCACTTCCTTATTAGATCCTGAGCTGCAAGTATGGAATTGTGGAAAATAAATCACAATTACAAGACATGGGTAATAAATGCCATCAGAAAGCAGCATTATCACTTGAATGCAAACAGCATTCAAAAGAAGAAGAAAAAATAAATCCATGCATTTTTACAGAGGCACGTCCTGTCCCATCACTACTAAAACATGTCAACTATGAGAGGCTGCATTCTCAGAGAAAGGAGAAATCTCTAGGATACTGCAGTCTCAGTCTTCTAAGACAAAACCCAGTAGTTTCGCACTAGTGAGTGCACATTGAGTGAGTTGACCACTTACATATCACAAAACAAGTCTGACACTCGACACAGCTAGCAGAGCCAATCTCAATAGAAAGTAAAAAACATAAATCAAAAATTTATCCAGGAAGCCAAAAGTGTAAATTTTTGTAGACCCGGAGAAATTCTGTGATCACATACTGCAGACACTGTCTCGAACATGATCTCTTACTCTCTGCATTGCTCAGCTCATGCATATCGCTCAGAAAAGATGAGCGAGAGCCCCGTTTATTTGTTTACATACCAATTTACTTTTACTCATTAACTGGACAAGTGGACTGATCCAAAGCGATTTTATAACCATGGCTTGAGACAAATAAAAGAATGATGTGCAAAGCAATAAATGGAAGCCACAAAATTGAGCTTTTCATACTTCCTGGTAAGTAAAATGTGCTGCTTATCTGGTAATGGAGTGCTAAAAACTTTTAGAAATTGGTAAGCAAGAACAATATACTTTCTCAGCTAGAAGAAGAAAGTGTACAATGAAAGCAAAACATTTTTTTTTAATTAAAGGGATGAAAGAGACTTGATTATGTTATCCTTTACTACACAGTACATTCAGCACCTTTAACAGATATGCTAAGGTTGCCGGAATGATTGCAGTCACTGCAGCTGTGGTCATGCAGTATTTGTTTTTCTGTAATGTGAGAGCAGCTGGATGCCTTCAATGTTAACAGATATGCCGTCTCTCATTCACGTTCAGGTTGAAATGTCAGCACTTCTATTTTGCTGGCATTTACACAATGACCTACATTTTCTGTACAATATAATTTGCTGATGATATCTGTGCCTTTTACCTCAGGATGCTTTCTCTCTTTGTCAACCAGTATTCTGTACTTCACTTACATTATGTGGTTTTCTAATGAAATCAATATTCTAGAGTTACCTGTGCATTGCCTCCTATTTTCATTAACATACTCAATCACAACTCACTTGAGTAAAAGAAACTCCATTCATTAAACATCTGCCAATGCTTAAAGATAAATCTAACACTTAAACAGTATATAACCCCTAAGTAAACAAGTTCCACAACCTTTAATCATTAATAATTAACTTAACTGGCTATGTCAATGTATCAAGCCTGGCTAACTCTCTCTAGAATGTGTAAAAATCTGCTAACCAGTTTACTGTGTAATTTAATTTAATCCTGACTTGCACTCAGGATTAACTGTAACCTGTGGAACTTGTTTAACTTGCTTACTTATGTAATCTCTGTAAATAGTCTGTTTGTAATATGTAATGCTGGTATTATGTAATGCGGGCCTCCACTGAAAATGGACATGCATCCAGTCGGACTATCCCAGTCAACAAATGTAAAATGAAAATAAAATAAATAAATAATATTAACTAGCCAGAGTGAAATCACATCTTCTGCATTCTGCAGTTTCTGAGGTTCAGCTCTTTGGATATCTGGAGACCAGTCTGAGTAAAGCTGCAGGATCAGATGGAAATGCACCTTCACTGTACTGTCTATACACAAGGTGACCTCGGGCAAAGCATTGCAGAATTATGCAGTTAATGATGAAGAAGGATGGACTGTCTGATGCTTAAATGCTTCAAAATATGCACAGCAAAGACAGACAACAATAAATAAAGACAGAAGATTAAGAGTCTCATGCACGTCAATACTTAAAAGTATAAATTTCTATCTCAGGACAAGCTGGGAACTAGTTGGCATTGGGCTGTTTACTTGCATGATCCCAGTTTATGTCCTTTATTCACAAGCATTAGTCCACCACACTCAATAAAAGCATTTATGGGGAAGCCTTCTCATTACTGCGCATATAAAAGTCTGGATAACTTGGGGCAAAAACTAAACAATATATAAAATTTTGTCCTGTCTCGAATTTCTCCGCAGTTCAACTTTTCAGCACCACAATAACTACTTAAGCACTAATTTTAGTTTTTTTTTTTTTCTAACCCCAAATACACTCATGGGGGCAGACATGTCGATGTGATCTTGTTTTCTTGGAAAGCTATTCCTTGCCTACAATGCACTGAGAGGATATTCCTGATGAAGTTACAATGCAGATCAGTCTCATTCAGTCAGAATGAGAGTAGTGAGAAATAGCCAAGTTTGACAACTATTAAAAACGTCAGGGACATTTTTGCAATGACTACTGCATATGCATTGCCTACACGTTACACCATCTATGAAAATTTCTTTAAAAAAGGATAAATAACTGAAATATGTCATTTAAAAGGTGATATTTTGTGAGTTCCATATTACATCTTCATTCCCACAGTCAGCAAGAGTGCTGTATTTCTTGGTGTTCAAAGTTCAGTTTATTAGTTGAGTTGCTCTCAGAGCTACAGGCATCTTGCTGTGTTTGTTTTCCTTAGCAAAATACTTTCAGATGCAATCTGTATCTTAATACAAAAACAAGGAAGAGAAATTCCAAATTAAAGTATCATGAGATTTCATTCAGCCTAAGTATGTTTTGTTATGGTGTGCACTTGGAAAGCAGACTAGGAAAGAAATGTCACACAGTGAAAGAAACTGCCAAGTTATGTTTTTTTTTTTTTTTTTTAATATGTGAAAATAGGGATCAGCCTCTAGGGATAGAAATGCACTCTGAGAAAAGGAAATGTTGCATTTGGGGTATAGTTGTCCATCGAGTTCAGTTTGTGGCCGAATGCTTAGAACTGCTGCTCACTGCAGCACTACTGGGATACATTTTTGGTTTGTCTGCTTGGTAGTAAACGTTGTGAAGGCTGCCAGCCTAGCCAGATAGAATTTTATAGATAATTCTGTCATCTGTAAATATTAATGTAAACCACAGGCTTGTTGTCTTAAATGGTAAAAATAGTGTTACATGTGGAACTGGAAAAAAAATGTAACAGTGCACTCTACTGACCAAGTAAAGTATGTTGTGACCCTTTGATGTAAACACAGCTCCGGCCAGTCTAGATGAAGGAATTCTTGCTATTGTTTTAAGGCCAAAATTTGCATGCATAAATGTCCTTTATTGCTCTGGTTTCTGCCCAGAGGTGAAGAATGTAAATGCAGTTTCTGTTAGCCTGGGAAGTGTGAAGAATGATGTAATGTGAACCAGGAATGTGATTTTAAAAACAGAGAGAATTAGACAGCATGAAGCATTTTGGTCTTGACCATCCAACTCATCAGCACTCTGCCTTTGCTCTATATGTAAGTTTATCTTAGACTTGCGTTTTCTCTTAGAACTAGCTAGAAACTAGAAAGATTAGACTAAGTGTTTTTCTGTGATGTCAGAACTGTACTACTGAATTATTTTAGGTATTTCTCTGTGATCTCTGAACTCGACTAGCACTGTGTAGTTAAAAAGTATTGTCTTGTGTTTTTATTTATTAAATATTTTTAAACTCTTAACTGTGGCTGTTTAGTGTAGAGATAATTTAAGCTCTATAGTACATTGCATGTATATAGTTACCCTGTACCAAGTCACTCTAATAAGCCTTGACTGTTTAGTCACACATACTAATTGGATAATAATATTGCACATTAATAATTAAACACCCTTTTAAGGGCCTTAGAGTAGCTGATAAATATTAGTGGATGATGGCAGCTGATACTACCGTACAGTCTGGGAAAAAGGGGCACAGCTGGAGAACCTGTGCCAGCCTTCCACAGGAGTGTCTGTGTGGTTGTATAAACTCTTCTCAAAGTGTGTGTGTGCATGTGTCAGCTATTTGGGCAGGGACACGAAGCACTGGTTGGACAAAGATGGTGCTGGAGGTTTTAGCTTGCCCACTAGGCTGAGATCTGGACCCTATAGCTGTGCCAGTGGGGAGTCTTATTGGGGACCTGGAGAGCAAGGGAGTGACCAGCCCCGGACTGACTGTGATCTCTGTGTGCTCTTAAGGGAAATTGCACTTTACTGTGTGTATTTGTTATCCTTTCCTCCTATATGAGATGCCCCTCACTGGTGTTAGTGGTGAGGATTGAGGCTCCATGATTGCTGGGCCAGGGCACGGGCGTCACAAACGTCACTGTATGTTTTTAAGCCATCATGTTAAAATGTTACTAGGGTATTTAAATTCATCTTTCATTACACCTTGAAAGAGGGAGGTTTATAAATAATTGTATATGCACATTTCTCTGCTTTTCCAGGATCAGATTAGGAACTTTTGCATTCTTGCTGGGCAGACCAAAACATTTTTACTATCAGCACAGTAGGAAGGAAAGAAAATAATGAGAAAAACTAATCCATTTTTTACATCTTCTCAAGACTGGAATCCTATAAACTTGAAGCCAAGGAAGCCCATTATACAGGAAAGTGGGATATATTTGCCTAACATTTTTCTCCTGGTGTTGTATTTTTACGTTCTTTATGCTTTCTGCTACTTCTTGCAGGCCTCACTGCTGTCTTCCATGTTGGTCATCAACAGTGTTCTTGTGCTTTTCCTATCTACTGAAGTTATTCCTACGTCCTCTAAAAAAGTAATTCATCATTAGAAGTATATAGAAAAGATGAAATTATCCCAAAATATTAGAAGAAGCATTTGAACTGCAAGATATGCATCTGAAATGAAAGGTCATCATATAATAAGACCTAAAGCATTCTCTTAAAGTAGTGTCATTGTAACAATCAGAGAGAGACTTTCGTAAAAAGGTGAGCTCCTCATGTTCAACCATCTCCATCAGCAACTTCATGAACTTTTTGGTATTCACAGCCAACCCTTCAGCATAACTCATGCTATGCCGGTGTTTGTGGTAAAGGTCGGCTAAGCTACCACAAGTTCTTTGAGCTCTGCTTTTAGTCTGCAGTCCCTGGTATTTTGTGGAAGGAGGGGACAAATACTGGCACAACCAGTGGCTAAAAGTGTTCCCACCATTTCTAAACATTATATCCAACAGGCTCTACTCTGAACAGCTAAGTGGTAGAAAGGCAACTGGCACAACAAGGTGAGTGAGCCATTACGAAACACTGAAGGGAGACAGAAACCATATATCTGCACATGTAAGGGTCTGACATGCTCCTGATGTAAACAAACCCAGATACTCAAGATGAAACTTTAAACCTCTCCTAGTCCAACCACTAAAGCATGTGGACACAAAGGCCTCATACACACACCTATTCAGAGAGACTGTCTTAGAACCTAAACTGCATGCCCAACAGAAGTACAGAAAACTGGAAGAAACTGGTAAGGAGCGTTCTACAAAAACAGAGTGGGGGGAAGTTATAGTACTGGGATCTCAAGAAATGGGATACCAGTATACAAAACATTCCTTGAGTAGATGTGGGGAACCCTTGAAATATAAATGTAAGTGTGGTGTAGCTGAAGAATGTCAAGAATTAATAAAGAATAAAAAGTTGTAATAAATATTCATTTCTTCATTGCCTGGCTGAAAGGGCCTCAGTAAGGACAGATTATACATTTCTAGTGCTTGTATAACAATTCCTAACTTTATCAGAAGCACAACTACCAATGTAAATGTACATTTGACAAAAATTAATTCCTGTAAAAAGGCAGATGTAAACTAGTTATCAGAATTATCCTAAAGAAAATATACCATCAGTTTGTTACTTTGCTCAAACTCAGCATTAAGTTTTGTTAGCTAAAGGTCAAGCAGATGGAATGTAAAGCCAGTAAAGCAAACACTACATTCAGCGTAAGCAAATCTGCACATATCACAGTAGAAATCCTTGAATTTTTGACAGGAAAAAAACATCACAAACATACGCGTGTTAATTTGTAATTATGTTTATTGTTAATTTGGGGTTTTCTGTCAGAAAGGAGACATTTCTAAACATGCATAAACTAAAGTAGATATATTATCTGAAGTAAGATAATGGATAATTGAAACTGCATATGCAAATGACAGATACATACATCTTGAAAAGCATAGTGTGTTCCTCTTTGTGATAGGCAAAAAATACATGGCAATAGCATAGATATAATTGCTGGATAAATTAGTTGAATGAAATGCATAAGGGGGCATTTCAATAGCTGAAGCTCACTCTGTAACATGTTTACAAATAAATGTTACCAGAATAGAAAGAGACTGCACTGATAACCTTTAAACATTTCCAAAAGAGAGTTGTCTGTAACACGGAACATTTCAGTCGTATTCTTAAAAAAGGTGTAAAGCCATTGAAGGACAAAACTAAAATCAGTATTCTTTATTGGACAATACAAATTAGGAAGGCAGGACTGTGTGTATAAAAGCAGATGCCCTCAGCTGTAATAGTTGCCAGTCAACCCTAAAGTGTACTGATTGACTCTTCCATGGTGCTTTGCTTACTTGCCGCTTAACTACTTATTTTTTTCCCCCTCAGAGATTAGTGTTCCTCTTATAGGTTTTGGTGACTCTAACATGATTAGAAATGAAGATATTGTCAACATTTGTGATAATGAGTAGAAGTAGGAAGGTGGGGACAGACTGGTCTAATTCCAAGGAAGACCCCAGCCCTAACAATTTGGGTTGCAAGAAATCAGTACCTTAAGGGGCTTCAAAATGGCTGACAGGGTGAGGGACTTTCCTGTCATTTGTTTAGCTAAGACTAAGAGTGCAGAGACTTCATTTTCCTTAATAAAAACTATAAAGGTTAATGTGAGAAACTTGGATTTATTTGGAATATATGAATTGTTGTGTAAAGATCTGCATGTTAATAAAAAGTTAAATGTAAGGAAGTAAAGCACCAACGTTGTTAAAGCCAGAGGTAAGACCTGGAATTCGATTAATAGAAATAACTGTACTAGAGCAAGACACTAGGCCAGAAAAGGTACCCATACCTAGGCCTAGAAATAGTATTTGTCAAGACCTACTAAACAGACTGAAGCATAAACGTCTCATGAAGAGTCTAAGAATTGAAATGTTTTTAAAACTTAAATTCAGACTTGTCCTTTCCAGGCCTTGAAGCCTTTTCCTGACGTGTACTACACCTTTGCAGGCCTTAAAGCCTTCTCCTGACCTGTACTACACCTTTGCTATATACTGTTTATCCACAGACTTGCTATTAAACTGTAGCCCATAACATCTATTTATTTGTCTGGTTAGCTCTCACACACCCTCCAAATAGCTCTATTATCTACTCTTAACTTTATTCCAGTATTTAGGGTTACCTACCTACTGTAATTCCTGCTTCAACTGATTGTTCTTTTCAGTTCCTTACCTCTCTTGTCTCTACCCGCTCCGTTTGCCCTGCGGGCTCAGTCCGCTCCCCTACCCTATCCCCAATTCCCAACCACCCCTACTGCTCCTAAGCTTATACATCCTCACCACACCCTCTTCTTCTCCAATCCAATCAAAATAGTCATCTTAACATTCTACATACACCTGTCTCTAATCATCCCTAGTATAACTCCTCCCCTTTAAAGAACACCAGTAAGCTTATTAGTCGCTATGCAAACACGACCTTTCCAAATCCAACTAAGGCTCTAATCATCGTCTTTCTCCTACTTTCTCTAACAGCAACCTACCTGCTAACCTCATATGAACAGTCAAAATATTTAAAGCTGAACTATCCTAATGCATAAACAAGTACTATACCTCTAATTAACTCCCCAGAACACATAAATATAACATCTTTACCTAGCTATTTACCTGCTAAATATCACAGACTGACCCATATCAAATACAACCATCTAAAACCTAAAAAACCTCTTCTCCATTACTTTAACCTCCACAATCCCTTAAACAAACTATTACATCTCTCCTTACTAGATGGGGACATTCATCCTAACCCAGAACCAAGGCAAAAAACAAGCACAGAACCACAAATTAATGTTCCCGCTACCCCAAATATCCCATCTAAATCTCCCAACTCACTCTATATAGCTCACCTCAATATTCGCAGCATAAATAATAAAACTGCCCACCTCCATGCTCTCCTGGATGTTCATTCCTTTGATATACTTTGTTTAACAGAAACATGGCTAAAACCCACTACACAAGATGTTGAAATTATTCCATCTGGGTACAACATCTTGAGACAAGACCCCAAAGTAAAAAAAGGAGGGGCTGTTGCTATCCTCTATAAAGAAGGGCTACAAATATCTATACTAGATCTTGGTTCCTTTTCTGAAAACAATGCAGAAATCATTAACACTAAACTTCAACTTAATCCCAGCAAATCCCTAAATATAATATGTATCTACTTGTCCCCTGGTAACATCACCACCACTCTGGAAGGTATCCTTGCTGAACTCTCCACAAAAATTCCCGAAGAGACAATAATTCTTGGAGACTAATATAGACTGGAAGGACTGCTCTACTGAATCACCAACCTCCCATATTAACCTTAATGATTTCTCATAAACAATTAACTCTCCAACCAGAATTAATAAAACCAATAACAAAGAATCCATCCTAGACTGGATTCTAATAAATAATTACCAACAACTCTATAATGTAGGGACCCTCCCTGATGATGTAAGTGACCATCCTCTCACTTACATAATCAGGCAAAGGTCGAGCTCATACAACCCAACCATATATAAAACAATAAGAAGCAATAGAAACTTTAACCCCAATAACTTCCAAGCCAAACTAAAAGAATGTGATTGGTCACCTAAAAAATACCTCCCACTTGACAAAGCAACAAACTACTTTAACTCAAAATTCTTAGCAATCCTTAACCACCATGCACCAAAGCGTTCCATCAAAAGTAAATCTAAACCCGCCCCATGACTTACAAAGAAAATCAGGTAGAAAATTCAACAGAGAAATAAAGTTTGGGCACTATGGAGAACAACTAAAAACCCGTAGACCAACAACAATTCAGGCAAAAAAGAAATGAGATTAAGAAAGCTATACTCGAAGATAAAAACAAAACTTTTACTTCCACCTCCAACAGACCAACCAAAATAATCCACAAAAGTTCTGGGCTAGCATAAACAGACTACTTCAACCAGGCCAATCCGCAACACCACCCCCTATAGGATCAAATTCCGACAATCCAAAGCAAACTGCTAATGCTTTTAATACCTTCTTCACTGAAACCATCCAAACACTTATCAACAGCCGATAGCTCTGCCCTTCCAACCAATACTACTAACTCTCTCCCAACTCTAAACCTGCAACCTGTCCCAACTTCCCTCATCTGCAACCTCTTAAGTAAACTAAAACCTACTACCCTCCTCAGCTGACCAGCTACCTGCTGAATACCTGCAAAAGGCAACCAAAGTCATATCTTATCTTGCATCATTGCTGATAAATAGAACCATACAAGAAAGCACTATTCCCACCATCTGGAAAATCTCCTACATTATCCCCCTAAAACAAGGGTGGAAACTCCAGAGAATATTCTAACTATCGTCCCATAGCTCTACTTTCCCCATTACCTAAAATAATGGAAAAGTGCATCCATAGACAGTTACTAGACCACCTACTCCAGAACAATTTAGTGGCCAAATCTCAACATGGCTTCAGGCCTTTCCACAGTACAACTGCACTCCTATCCTTCACGGACAGCATAAATAAAAACTGTAACAACAATCTCTCTCCAGCACTTTTCAGCGACCTTTCAAAAGCATTCGACAAGGTCAACCACCACTTACTTCTCAATATTCTAAAATCCTTCTCTCTGGACACAAAGACTATAAAATGGTTCCAGTCCTACCTTGATAATAGACAGCAGGCAGTGCTATGGGACAACAACCTCTCATCCCATCTCCCAGTTACCCTAGGTGTTCCTTAGGGCTCTATATTGGGCCCCCTCCTTTTCCTCAATATTTATGAATGACCTCAACCTAGCTATTCCTTTAACTAACCGTGTACAATAAGCAGATGATTTGACAATAATCTCCTCAGCTAAATCTCAATCCCAACTACAGACTAACTCAGACCATGTTCAATAAAACAGAAAATTGGTTTCTACAATGCTGCCTCCTCTTGAATCCCAAAAAAACAAACTCCTCCTCTTCACTCCTACCCGTAAATCACTCCCAATGAACTTTTCAGTCTTATCCAATAATGGTACACTCATATCTCCCAATCCAACAACTAAACTTCTAGGGGTAACCATTGATAATAACCTGAACTTTGAAACCCATATCAACAATACCATAAAAACTGTCAACAGGAAACTAGGCACCCTCTATAGGATAAAACCCTTTCTCTCCCCACTAGCCAGAACCACTATTGCCTATTCCCACCTTATCTCCACACTTCTTTATGCTTCTTCCATATATACTTGTCAAAAAATAACCTTAACAAGCTAGCCAATACTTACAATAGCATTGCCAGATTTGCTACTGCTTCCTCGTTTAGGGCCCATCACTGCCATAATCTGAAACAATTAGGCTGGTTAGAGCTTCTGAATTAGATTCACTTTAAACAACTCACCATTGCGCACAAAACCCTTTTCCAACCTACCAATACCCCAATACTTGCTAGTCTCATTACCCAATATAAGAACCTTTCAACTTTACACTCATCTAATAAACTACTTGTATCAACATGTAAATCTAATAACATGTGGCTCTGTTCTCAAATGCAGTTGGAATATATTGGAACCAACTCCCCCATGAACTTACATCACTGTCTTCATTTATACTTTTTAAACACAATCTGAAACTCTAACTTAAAACCCATTGGTTATGTCCCTGTACAAATCCAGACTAATCTCATACTATATCCCAAATACCCTCTCTTAAGACCTAATTCCTGCTCTATCTGGGGCTTTTTAGATCAATGCCTATCCTTGGCAAAAACATATCTTATCCTAATGGAGATAATTTAAAATACCTAGTTAAATTCTTCTACATATAATTCTAAAGAATCCTACCTAAGGAAGGCAACAAGTATTGTTTAAACTGTGCGCACTGCTGAACTGTTGAAACTTGAAGTATGCATTTGTTTAACAATTACTTTCTTGTTACTAATGAAATCTTGTACATAAAGTCTAAAATATCTTATCGAATGCTTGCAACATTTTTTTTGTATAAACTGTGAAGATTCCTGAACTGTTTAAAATTTGTAGTATTTAACTATATAACAACTAGTACATGTATGTTAGTAGTCTACTGAAAATAGACATAAATCCAGTTAGACTATCCCGGTCAACAAATGTAAAATAAAATAAATAAATAAAATGAGCACCCCAGGTTCCACAGGAAAAGGTTATCCTCTATTGTTTTCTAAATTTGAGTCTTCTAAGTCAAGACACTATCAAACAAAGGCATCTGAAAGGGATAGCGGTCCACATAAATGGGGCTCCTACAGACTGTACAGCGGGCAGGAAATGTCTCAGCTAGATAACCCAACCTTCCTGGGAACCGTGTTATAAAGGCTACCAGCCTGGGTAAAGAGGTTTGTCCTATATGAAGAATTGCATAAAACACTAAAAGCTAAAGGAAGCACAAGCTAGGCCAGATTAATGAGTTACAAAATCAAATTAAAGGAACGGGCAACAGAAATGGAAAAACAAAAAGAAAAGGTAAACAGAGTAGAATGAAAAAAATAGAGGAAAATCTGTTGGGCTGGTTCAGTAGCAAGGACTAAATTAAAAAACTGAATTAGCTTTAATATTTGTTAAACCACTAAGCGTGTCTATAAATAATTAGATTATATACAGAAATTGAGCAAAAGCACTTGCAAGTCCTGCAAGAAATCTTTCAGGCAACGAGACAAGCAGTATTAAACTGAATCCTGAAAAGGAGGCATCTAATGAACACTTCTGTTACTCTTTGAGAAGTGACAGATAAGCATTAGTGAGGACGAAAAGCAACTGATTAGACAGTTACCACTTCCAATCACAGGGTTAAGGGAACACAGGTAAAACAACACCCTTAGGGTCATAAGTAGGTACAAGGGTATCTGCCCGAGGGTATTTATAAGCCTATCCAGAGTGTGCCAGCTTTTGCCACCCTATTGATTAATTAACTGATCCCAGGGGTGTTATTTTCCATTACCCATCCACTCATCAAGGTTTCTCTTGAAGAGTGTTAGTGAGGGGCTCTGACTAATGTAGTCTGGAATTTTGTTCCAAAGCATGGGGAGTCTCTGTGACAGGAATCTATCCCTCCAGAAAGTTATATTTATTGTTGTGGCGAGGTTTAGCTCACTAGAGCGCGTGGCTTGCGGTGACTTGGATTTCTTTAGGTGGAGCATGTCCATCAATTCTGAGTTGGACATGGCTTTGTAAGTCAGGCAGAGATCACCTCTGAGTAAGCGATATGCCACTAAGTACAGCCAGAGTTTTTTCAGTTGGGCTGCATAGGACATATGTTTGAGGCCAGTAATCCTCTTGGTGGGGTACTTTTGTAGATTCTCCAGCTGCTGGAAGTGTCTTGTGAGGTACATCCCAAATGGGGCATTGTACTGTATGATGGGTCTGATAAGTGATGAGTAGAGGGGCATTATAACCTCTTTATTTCTAGATGTGAACCCTTTACTAATTAGATGGGCCACATAGAAGGATTTCCTAACTACTTTGGCAATATGATTGTCAAAGGAGAGATTGCTATCTACCTGGGTACCCAGATCTCTTATTACCTCTTCTGTATTAAGGGGACTGCCACCTATGTGGTAATTCGTGGGTGTTTTGTTTTTCCCAAATGGGATGATTTTTGGCATTAGGCTTGAGGCCATGACTTTGACACCAGGTGTCCATCTCAGTAAGGCCCTTTTGGAGGATGTCCATGTCAGCCAGAGAGTCAATTATGGCTCCCAGTTTGCAGTCATCAGCGAACTTCGTTAACCACAGTCCTCTTGTGTTTGCCTGTACTTCTGAGAAGTATATGCTGAACAGTAGGGGTCCCAGGACTGAGCCTTGCGGGACACCACTTGTGACTGGTTTAGAGTCAGACCTGGAGCCTGCTATTTTTACCATGCGAGTTCTGTCTGTAAGCCAGTTGGCAACCCATCTCGTGACGCAGGGGTTTATGTTCAGGCTGGTGAGTTTTTCTGTAATACCTGAGTGGGGAATGGTGTCAAAAGCCTTGGCGAGATCAAGGCAGGCTGTGTGAACAACCTTTCCCTCATCTATGGCCTTGGTGACTGTCTCGAAGAAGTCAACCAGGTTTAGTAGGCATGATCTGTCCTTAACAAAGCCGAACTGGGTTGGGTTAAGTGTTTGGAGGTTCCCAATGTCTTTGTTAATGAGTTCCACGATGATGTACTCCATAGCCTTGCAAATCAGGCTAGTCAGGCTTATGGGGCGATAGTTACCAGGGTCAGTTGTGGCCCCTCCTTTGTGGATTGAAATAACCATTGCTGTGCACCATTCTATGGGCATGTAGCCTGTGGAGAGGCTGAGGATGAACAGTGTGTTTAGGTGGGGGGGGTTAGTTTGTTCTGTAGTTCGTGCAAGACGCAGCCTGGGACACCATCTGGCCCCATTGATGCTGTGTTTTTGGCTTTTGAAAGGGCTATTTTCACCTGTGCATCTGTGATTTCCAGGACACTACATTTTTCCGGTATTGTTGTAGGCCTTTTTGGGGGTGAGAGGGGGGTGAAGTTTGCACAGAATCTATCTGCCAGGATGTTGGCAATATCAGTAGGTTCAGTGTATTTTGTGCTATTTTGCAATAGTTCAGTGCATATCTGCGAGTTGCCACTTAGATTCTTAACACAGCTAAAGAAGGCTTTGTGGTTATCTTTTGAATCCTTGGCTATTTTTCTTTCGAAGTTAGCCTTGGATGATTTTATGAGGGACCTTAGTTTCTTACTGATACTGATCAGGGATGTCTTTCCTTCTTGGGATTTGCTTTTTTTCTGAACTAGTTTCCTCCTCCTATTGTATAGCCTGTTTATGACAGGGGTCCACCAGACTGGTTTCCTTCTCTTAGAGGGGTGAGTCTTGTTTTTACTAGGGATGGCACGATCCATGAATCCTTGTAGGTGCTCATAGAGTGCATTTGTAAAGGTTTCTGCATCTTGGGCAGCGTTATCCTTTAACATGGGGGCTGTGAAACTTACCGCCTCTGTCTTAAGTAAGGTGACGTTTGCTTTAGAAAAGTTTTTTTACTGTGGTTTCCTTAGTTGGGGGTGGTGGTGGGGTGTGGACATCCAGAGTGATTAGTTTATGGTCTGGTCTAACCCGTGATGGGTTGACCTCCGGTGTGGAACACCTGTCACCCATGTTTGTGATGACCAGGTCCAATATGTTTTCACCTCTGGTAGAGCAGTTTACCAGCTGTTTCAGGGCATTTGAGCTGATGAATTCCAGGAAGCGCTGGGCCTGGGAGTTTGTACTTGAGTAGTTTTCCCAGTTAATGCTAGGGTAATTGAAATCGCCCAATATCAGGGTGTTCGGTAGGACCCTCATGTTTTCCAGTGTCTCCAGAAAGGTGCAGTGGTGGTCCTGGGTCATGGAGGGTGATCTGTAGCAGGCCACAATTTGCATTGCAGATTTGCCCAATGTTAGTTTAACATGAATGATTTCAGAGGTATCATGCTACACCACTAACCTGGAGGTGTAGGTATCCTTGATGAACATGGATACACCCCCTCCTTTTGTGTTTCAGTTCGTATTCTGGGGCTGAAACGTGTGGTACGAGTTGTAGCCCAGTAGTGCTGGGGTGCTCTCTGGAGCCTTGAACCAGGTTTCAGTTACTGCACAGATGACGTTCTCCATACTGAGGAGTGCTTCGAGCGCGTGCATTTTGGGATTTAAACTCATGGCGTTGTGTAGCATAACAGTCAGTTTTTGTTAATTGTGCTGTTTACGGAGGTGGGTTTGACTTTTCAGCCTTGCCTAAAAAAGGCACTTGACTGACATGCTCAAGGGGAACATGGAGGGGATGAGCATCTTATTTGGGATGATGGGAAGCCAACAATTTTCTCTAAAATCAAAAAACTTACTTCTGCAACTGTCTTCGGTGTTCCAGAAAGAGGAAGAGTTCATCACATAGTTTGGTCACAATGGGGAGACTACGATGACTATTGTGCTACAAAAAAGGGAATCCTAGTATTAGGTTCTGGGTTATTATTCCTGAGCCCAGAGTCCAACTGAGAAAGGAATGAGGGAATGTGAGAAGAATGCTGTTAGAGCAGAGTGGCCCACCAAAGGAACACACAACATAACTTAGGGCTCCCAAGTTGTGCTTCAGACTAAACGCACCCCAGTTAAATACATGTTAGAAGAAAATCCAAAAGGCATGAACAATGCAAAACCTGGCATAATCACTGCAAGTTTTAGAAAGTAGAAAGAAGGGATTAGAGTAGTGGCCCCCTCAGATTACGTTTTTACCCAAGGTGTTCATTTACAGAGGGGAACTTCATGAGTGCCCTGACCTGAAAGATAATGTGGAGTGCCTGCAGAAACCCCATATTGATAAACAGATGGTTCCAGATACTGGAGCCCCGTGAATTTTGTAACAGGACGGGGGGCAATCTACAACTCAAAACCAAAGGAACAAAAAAAGGTAGCCTTCCAGGGGAACACTCACTGCTACTGCTCAGACTCTGAACATATACATGGACAGTGAGTATGTGGTGTCAGTCCTCACCTCATCCCCTTCCATTTGGGCAAAGGAGAGGCTTGATTAAAGCTGAAGCAAAGCAATCAGCCACTAGTAAGTGTTGCAGAAAATTCGTAGACTGATAAAACATGATAATTGTTCCACAGGGAGCATAAACAAAGTCAAAGCACATACCAAAGATGACATGCATTATCGGGTCAACCACACAATACATCAGCTAGCAAAAGAAGGGGTGACTCAGTACTGAACAAACATATCCAATACAGAATGCTCCACAGTACTGGACACAGGGGACAAGTTTCATTTAAGAAAAACATGTAAGAAAAATGGTGTGGAAGATTTGGAGCAAGTACAAGACAGAAATGGATTTATCTACAAACCATTTCCCTTTACACTGAACACCTGACTTTTGAAAAGACCAGTGCAAAGAGTACAAGCATAAAGTGAAGGGCAAGATGGGGCAACGGCACCCAGATTTAGTGTGATGGAAACATCGTAGCGCCTCATATGTGTGCACTAAGTTTTGGAAACAGATGAAATGAGACTACTATGGGGTCCAGAATTTGAACAAAGTGCCCACATGACCATAAATGCAAAATCACACAAAGATAACCAACAGTTAGGAAGCTTAGTTAAAAACTTTGAGAGAAAAACTACTAGGTATTATTAAGGAAAACAAAACTGAGGAATTTGAGATCAAAACTACAGTCAGTGTTATGAGAATTCAAAAAAGATACTCCGCATACAGTGAAAACAATTGTGTGAAAAATAAAAAATATTACTTACCTAAGACATACATGAAGGACGGAGCTACAACACATTGTTAGCTCCAGATTTAAAAGGGAAGGAATGACAGGAAGCATTCAAAACCATTTTGACAGATGTGCCACCTATGCAATGCACAATGTAGGAAAGCATAAGGGTGAACCAGCATGGACTCCCACAAGCACTGGGGCTCTGGGAAGGAGTACATGTGTACCATAGTAGATGCACAGTGACCAGGGAACTCATCTCACTAAAAAGGTAACAAAACAAATATGCCAAACTTGGGCAGTGCAGTGCTGCAGCGGTTAGCATCGTCACCTCACTGCAAGAGGTTCTCCAGTTCGATTCATGGCTGGGGTACCTTCTGTGTGGAGTCCACATGTCCTCCCTGCATTTGTGTATGTTTCCTCCGGGTACTCCAGTCCCCCCCCCCCCCCCCCAGGCATCCACTGAAAATGGACTCTGTCCCAGTTGGGCTTTTCCAGTAAATAAATGTTAAATAAATAAATCAAAAATAGGTTTCACACTCCCACAATTTCTGGCAATTTGAAAGGGCTAACAGAACCTTAAAGGAAGGGTTAAAGAAAATGATAACTAAAATAGGAAACAAATGTAACGTAAGAAACAGATGGAGGAAGGAGGGGATGAACAAGTTTTATTCCAAGTAAAACCCATTCTAGGGACTGTAGGTAGAAAGCAATGCAGATCCCGGCGTGAGTAGATTCACTTGGAGGGTGGTTCCATAGTCCAACCAGCTCCACGACCAAATTAGTGGGACAAGGGGGAGAGTCTACAAAGCTAGCCAAGCCTACAGTTTAGAATTTTACAAACAAAATGAGATTTGGATAAAGAGGGAGGAGGTACAATTGGAACAAAAAGACCTTGCAATGGTCTGCCAAGTTTGGTAACACAATCAAAATGGGACTCAAATTCAGTAGGACCCTACATTTTCACAAAAAATAGGATTACTGGCAGTATAAGTTTAACTACATAAAAATCAACTACCAACAGGTGGTTAAATCCACAAACATATCAACACTTTAAAATGGAGGGAAAATAACCTGTTGTTTTCCTTTACATACAGGACTATTATGAGATAAAACTATTAAGAAAATTATTCTTACTCTTTTTCAGATACACCCGAAAATACATCCTTACAGAAGAGGATTCTCATCATCTTCGTATACATACTCATAGTAGCTCACCAAGGAAGCAGCTTTCTGCCAGAGATTTTAATGTTTGTCAGTGTTGCACTAAAGTGAAGATATCTCAATAAACCAAGACTGGCAAGGAGTTGTTAAACCTTACCAAAAAAAAAAAAAAGACTGGATTCAGAGAAATTCCTTTAGGGAAATGTAGACGCTACATCCTTTCTTAAGACTTGTGCAGAAAAAATGTTAATGCTGGCATTTTCTTAGAAGGAAAAGAAAAAAATCACAGCCAGTTCACTGGTAATAGCTCCTGTACTGTGATACACGGAACTGCCAGTACCACCAAACAATGTTATGAACATTTTAGAAATGATATGGTTTATGCATTTAGATAACTAAACAATGGTTAAAATGGATGGTTCCCATTTGGACATATATATATATATTATATATGTGGTAAAAGTAGCATATAAATGGCTGCATGAGGGATGCAGTACACTGTTATTTAGAACGTGTAATTCCATTATTAAGGCACTCACCTACCGTGCCTACTGAGAACATTATTAATGTTAGATTTAAAAGGCACATTAACATAGCAAAATGGATGCAGGAGATGATTTTTTTAGCAAGATAATCAATATTTCCATGTTATGGCGTAGGGAAAGCCATTTGGAAAATTCAAAAATTAGCACTGCTGTTAAAGGAGTTAAGTAATGCTACACTTGATTTAATATATATATCTATATATATCTATATATATATATATATATATCTATATATATATATATATATACATACATATATATATATATATATATATATATATATATATACATATATATCTATATATATATATATATATATATATATATATATATATATATATATATATATATATATATATATATATATATATATATATATATATATATATATATATACATATATATATATATATATATATATATATATATATATATATATACATATATTTAAGCAGCAAACAAATCCAAACCAGCCCAGAAGTTGAAAATGTTGAAACACAGGTGCCCAGTAGGAAGGTAGCTGGAATAAAGAAGCTGAACCACGACAAAGTAAAATCTTCTTTTTTAATACACAATGGTGAGCGCTTTCGCAATGGTAACCATTGCTTCATCAGACAGTTCATTCAAACAGCAACAGCACTTAAATACTTTAATTCATTACTAAAACAACCAATCCTACCACTCAAAATTAATTCAGCACTCAGCAATCAATTAATTACTATGGTTACGTTTTGCCCTTAGTTAATTGCTGAAGTCAGAAAAACTCGGTTTAAAAACCACATGCACATAATGTAAAGACAAGAACATGTGGATAAATATAAATAATATACATAAAAAGTCAATGAATAAATGCATATACTCATGTTCCCCATTTAGTAACTACTTATGTGCGTGGGTATAAGCATAAAAATATATATAAATATATATAAAAGTATAAGCAGTACACACTGAACAACTTAATACATATATTCTGCCTACTAAATGCACATGTTGTCCACCTAGTAAATACATATGCTTTAATACATACATCTCAACAAATGCTTGTCTTTAGTGATATATCTATGCTAGAAGCAGCTCAAGAAATACTGTCATATTGACCCAAAGCCCTGCATGCATTTATGTAGTCTTCTCTTGTTAAAATAATATTATTTTTTATTTTATTTTAATCTTCTAGATTTTAACACTGGCTTCAATGGAACACTATCATTCAAACCCAAACCTCTGTGTGCTCCTAAATGCAAAATCCATTTTACTTCCATATTTTCAGTAGTATTAACTATGTCCCCCATCCTATTGCTGACATTCTGAATGTGTAAAACCTGAAACAAAAATATATGGTCATCCCCCTTACCCAATGTATGCTTAGCCAAAGCACTATACAGTTACCCTTTTCTAGTGCAGTAAAGGTGATCCCTTATCCGTTCCCTAAGGTGACGGTTAGTTTTGCCAACATAGAAATGGTAACATGTTGTGCAGTGAGCTACATAGGTTCATATGTTGATACCAGGCTATCTGCCCTAGGGCATTTATAAGCCTAGCCAGAGTGTGTTTGGCTTTTGCCACCCTTTTAGATTAGTTGACTGTGCCTCTGTATAGTAGGTCACAGAAGATAGCCCTTTTAAGGTTAGTTTACTCTGCCTCTGTCTAGTAGGGACACAGAAGAGATCCCAGGGGTAAACCTACGATCTCCCATCCACTCGTCAATATTTCTCTTGAAGAGGGTCATTGAGGGGCTCTGCCTAACATGGATTGGGAATTTGTTCCAGAGTGAGGGGAGCCTCTGGGATATGAATCTGTCCCTCCAGCATGTCCTATTTATTTCTGTGCTGAGGTTTAAGTCCCTGGAGCATGTAGCTCTAAGGGATTTGGATTTCCTGAGGTGGAGCATGTCCATTAATTCTGGTTTGGACATGGCTTTATACGTCAGGCACACATCGCCTCTGAGTAGGCGGCAAGCAACTGAGTAGAGCTGGAGTTTCTTTAGCCTAACTGCGTAGGGCATCTGTTTGAGTCCCTTGATCCTCTTGGTGAGGTACTTTTGGGGTCTTTCCAGTTGCTGCAGGTGTCGGGTAAGGTACATCCCAAATGGGGCATTGTATTCAATTATGGGCCTGATGAGAGATGAGTAGAGGGACACAATGACCTCTCGATCTAGATGTGAACCCTTTTGTGATAAGGTGGGCTGTATAGAAGGTCTTTCTAACCACTTTGGCAACGTGATTGTCAAAGGAGAGATTGCTATCTACTTGGGTCCCCAAATCCCTAATTACTTCTTCCAGATTAATGGATTACCACCTATGTGGTAATTTGTGGGCACTTTATTTTTCCCAAAGGGGATGACTATGCACTTTTTGGCATTTAGCTTTAGGACATGGCTCTGGCAGCAGTTATCCGTCTCTGTGAGACCCTTTTGGAGGATGCTTGTATCAGTCGGTGAGTCGATTATGGCACCCAGTTTGCAGTCATCTGTGAACTTGGTCAGCCATAGTCGTCCTGTGTTAGCCTGTACCTCAGAGAAATATATACCAAACAAGAGAGGTCCCAGGACTGAGCCTTGTGGGACGCCACTTGTAACTGGTTTAGAGTCTGACATGGTACCTGCAATTTTGACCATGTGGGTTCTATCCCTGAGCCAGTTTGCAACCCATCTTGTGACATAGGGGTTGATATTTAAGCTGGTGAGCTTATTTATGATGCCCGAGTGGGGTATTGTGTAGAAGGCTTTTGCGAGGTCCAGGTAGGCTGTGTGGACTACCTTCCCTTCATCTATGGCCTTGGTGACTGTTTCAAAGAAGTCGACCAGGTTCAAGAGGCAAGATCTGCCCTTAACAAAGCCGAATTGGGCAGGATCCGGTGTTTGGAGGTTCCCAATGTCTTTGTTTATGAGTTCCATGATGATACGCTCCATAGCTTTGCAGACCAGGCTAGTCAGGCTTATAGGGCGATAGTTTCCAGTGTCCGTTGTGGCACCACCTTTGTGGAGTGGGACCACTGCTGCTGTATGCCATTCCTTGAGTACATATCCTGTAGTAAGGCTGAGACTGAACAGTGACTTTATGTGAGGGTTCAGTTCTTCTTGGAGCTCATGTAAGACGCAGCCCGGGACACAGTCCGGTCCCCGTTGATGCTGTGTTTTTTGCTTTGGAGAGGGCAGCTCTCACCTGTGCATCTGTGATGTCAGGGAGTCTACACTCTGTTGGGATAGACATTTGCTCTTTTGGGGGGAAGGGGGGAGAAGTTTGCACTGAACCTGTCTGCCAGGATGCTGGCAATGTCTGTGGGTTCAGTGCATTTTTTGTCATTTTGCACTAACTCAGAGCATATCTGGGAGTTGCCACCCAGGTTCCTGACATAACTAAAGAAGGCCTTGTGATTATCTTTAGCGTCTTGTGCAATTTTTCTTTCGAAGCTGGCCTTAGATAATTTTATGAGGGATCGTAGTTTCTTGCTAGTACTGATCAGAGATGCCTTCCCTTTTTGGGATTTTGCTCTATCGTGTAGTAGCTTCCTCCTTCTGTTGTATAGCTTATTTATGGCTGCGGTCCACCAGACAGGTCTCCTGCCTTTGGAGGCGTGAGTCTTGGTTTTATTTGGGATAGCACGATCCATGCATTCCTGTAGGTGTCCATAGAATGCGTTTGTAAAGGATTCTGCAGTTTGGGCCGTATTTTCTACTGGCCCGGGGGCTTTGAAGGATTCCACCTCGATTTTGAGAAGTGTGAAGTTTGCTTTTGAGAAGTTCTTCACCGTGGTTTCCTTGGCTGGGGGTGGGGACGGGATATGGATATCCAGTGAGATTAATTTATGGTCAGATCTTACCAATGAGGGGTGTACCTCTGGTATGGAACATAGAGTCCCCATGTTGGTGATGATCAGGTCCAATACGTTTTCCCTTCTTGTGGAAGTGGTGACCAGTTGTTCCATAGCATTTGAGTTTATAAATTCTAGGAACCGTTGGGCGAGGGTGTTGGGGCTTGAGTAGTGCTCCCAGTTTATGTTTGGGTAGTTGAAGTCACCCAATATGATGGTGTTTGGAGAGACCTTCATATTCTCCAGTGTTCTCAGGAAAGCTGAGTGGGGTTCCTGAGTTTGGGAGGGTGGTCTGTAGCAGGCTACAAATTGAAAGGCAGTTTTGCCCACTGTTAGTTGCACATGGATGGTCTCCGATGCTTTGTGCAGTACCACTAACCTGGAGGTGTGGGTATCTTTGATGAATATGGATACTCCCCCTCCTTTTGTGGTTTGGTCTGAGTTTTGGGGCCGAAAAGCATGGTATAAGGTATAACCTGGTAGTGCTGGGGTGCTCTCGGGAGCCTTGAACCAGGTTTCTGTTACTGCACAGATGTCAATATTCTCCATACTGAGGAGAGCCTCGAGTGCATGCATCTTGAGGTTTAGACTTCTGGCGTTGAGCAGCATTACCCTTAGTTTTTTTCCTTGTGTTGTCTATGGAGGTGGGTTTGTCTTTTGAGCCTTGCCTAAAAAAGGCACTATGGGGGTGGCAAGAGCCTTAGCCAATATTTGAAAGCCCAGGGGTGACAGGTGCAAGCCGTCCCTAGCAAAGCAACGTGGCTTGTCGAGCATGTCATCCCAGGCTGACAGACACTGGATCCCCTTTGACTGACACCAATACTTTAGCCAATTGTTAAAATTGATCATTTTGTCTTTACACTGTGGCATCATTCTTGGTGAGGGTAAGATGCTACTCAAGGTCAGGGTCATACCGGCCTGTGCTACATGATCAGAGAGCTCCTCTATGTCTCTTTTCATGCAGTCCAGAGAGGTACGCCTCAGGTCATTCACACCAGCATGGACAATGACGGAGTCATATTTGTACTTGCTTTGGAGTGACCTGAGTGCTTGTGTTATGTGGCGGATCCTGGCACCTGACAGGCAGCTTACAGTGACCTTCTCCTTGTTCAGCCTGGTGAGTGGGACGTCAGTGTGTCTGACAACAGAGTCACCTATTACAAGTGTATTAGGTGTGTTGTTTAGCCTTAAGGGCTGTGACTGTGTGGCACACTGACTTTGTGAAGTATGTGATACGTGGGTATTGTTGTGGGGTAGCGGTTGCTTGGATGTCTGCTTTGGAGGTCTCTGCTGCTTGGGCATATTTTTATTTAGAGCCTCCGAGTATGTTTTTGTGTGTTTATGTGTTTGGTTTGCTGTTGCGATAGGTCTATGTGAGAATGGATTTGTGGTGTGTGTGGTTACCTTCTCCTCCTGACTGACTGCGCCAGTACTGGGTTGAGAGAGCTCAGCCTCCAGTTTGACTATATAGTTGCATCTCTCACATATATTTGAGCTTGTTGGGATGAGGAGAGGGTGGTCTGTGTACATAAGGCAGTTGTAACATTGCCTCAAGATTCCCAGATTCACCAGCTGGACTGGAGAGTAAACCCAAAAGTGACTTTTGGACATGCCAGAATAGTATAAGGAACTACTTTTTGACTGATTAAAAAGGACCAATAAGGAGCCAAGTACTTAAAAGGAGTATAAGAGGGTGTAGTGCTTTAGTTTATTAGTGCTTACTTATAAGATTACTTATACGAGCAACTGCAGGTCTTTAGAATGAAAATAGAGTGCTTACTTTGAGATTTAGAATAGTTCTAAGGGAAAAAGTGAAGAGCAGACTTTGTGGAGCCGGGAATAGTTTAAACCCATTTAAGCGGCGCTGTCCGATGCTGCTCTATGCGCAAAATCGTGCAAAACTGCGCAAATGCGGGTTTTAAAGCAGGGAAACAGAGAGATAGGAATTGACCCAAAACGGCCAATAAGCTACTAGTTTCAGGGCTGAGACCACTCCTCCAGGGACAGATAGGCTGCTCAAAGCTCCCCACTCTCACTGGTGAACAGAGAAGCTTCCTCCTATCCAAGTAAGGATATGGGCAACACAGGAAACTATACCACAGTCTGGAATTCAGCAAAACCTGAAATCTGGACTAATCTATTTCAGCAAAGGCGGGAAAAAGGGAATTTTTTTGCTTTATTTTTTTTTTGTTTTTTCAGGAAACAGCAGAAAAACACACAGAAAACACTGTAAATGCTATAAACAGGCTAGCGCACTTTAGTGTGTAGCCTACAACAGTTATACAATACAAAAACAACTTAAATTGATATAAAACAAGAGCAAAAAATGTAAAAAGCAGAAGGCAAATACAATTTAAACTTTTTAAAGCACAGATCAGTTAGAAATTCACTTCTTAGGCAGGAAAAGGCAGTCGAGCAAAAAAACAGAGAAAAAAACTGTTAAATCTGGAAAAGTCTCTCCTGGGTCTCTCTGTTGCCTGTATCACTCTGCAGGTCACCACGAAGAGCTGTGCAGAGTTGTATACTAGGGAAAACCGTGCAAATGCGGGTTTTAAAGCAGGGAAACTGAAAGAGATAGGAAATGACCCAAAACGGCCAATAAGGTACTAGTTTCAGGGCTGAGACCACTCCTCCAGGGACAGATAGGCTGCTCAAAGCTCCCCACTCTCACTGGTGAACAGAGAAGCTTCCTCCTATCCAAGTAAGGATATGGGCAACACAGGAAACTATACCACAGTCCGGAATTCAGCAAAACCTGAAATCTGGACTAATCTAGTTCAGCAAAGGCGGGAAAAGAGGGTTTTTTTTGTTTTTTTGTTTTTTTCAGGAAACAGCAGAAAAACACACAGAAAACACTGTAAATGCTATAAACAGACTAGCGCACTTTAGTGTGTAGCCTACAACAGTTATACAATACAAAAACGACTTAAATTGATATAAAACAAGTGTGAAAACTGTAAAAAGCAGAAGGCAAATGCAATTTAAACTTTTTAAAGCACAAATCAGTTAGAAATCCGCTTTTTAGGTGGGAAAAGGCAGTCGGAGCAAAAAAACAGAGAAAAAAATACTTAAATCTGGAAAAATAATACATACACTACATTCTTAGTATTGCAATCAGCAGAATTCCTTAGCTCCCATATACGCCCTGTTTCATGGTGCTTAAAAAAAACCTTGATTCATCTATATAAATGCACTGTGTACATTTTCCACATCTATGGGTACCATTCACTGTGCTATCCATCAGAGTAGGTATCCTTGGATATAATAATAATTTGACAGAGTGAGCACAAAGCATTGTGTGACTTGCAGACTAATGATAGTATAGTTATAAGACCTGCTGACAAGGGGGGACCAGTGGTGATATTGAATTCTGACTTTTATAATACAGCTATGCAAGAAATGTTATTGGATCCAAATGTATATGTTGAAGTACCAACAACAATTGTGTCTGAAATGAGTGAACAGATTGCCAGTACCTTACATGAATGCATGTGTATGGAACTATTAAGTAAAGATCTTTTTAATTATTTTACTGTTGAAAACCCACTCACACCTCAAATCCATGGCCTCCCCAAGATACACAAAGACCCATATAACCCGAAATTTAGACTTATAGTAGCAGGGGTAGGATGGCTAACAGAACCTATCTCTATATACCCGGATAAGGAATTGAAGACAGCACTCAATGAATATGCATACGTTTTGAAAGACACAGAACAGTTTTTGTGGACCTTTATGGGGCAGTGAAGCAAATGGGAACAGCAGATATGGGGATGCTGGCCACACTAGATGTAGTGTCTTTATTTACAAGTATACCCAATGACCAGGGGATAAGCATGGTGAAATCAGTGTTGACAAGGCAGGGAAAGTTCTCTAATACTAAGATAGACTTTCTCTGAATGTTACTAGAATTGCTATTTGAGCACAACATATTTATGGTCAATGGCATATGCTATAAGCAGTTGTCAGGGGTTGCCATGGGCACAAGTTGTGCCAGCACATATGCAAACCTGGTTATGGTTAACTGGGAATATGAACATCTGTTAGGTAATCCCCAAATAGCCTTTTATAGGCGTTTCGTAGATGATCTTTTATTTTTTTGGAAAGGTGATGGTGAACAACTTAAATCCCTGTATGCATACCTAAATACTACTAGTGACTTTTTGAAGTTTACGATGAACTGTTCTGAGATGAGTTTAGACTTCTTGGACATTACCATATACAGAGAAAATGACCAATGGTCTACGAAATTACATAGGAAACAATGCTACAGACCACCTTTTCTACACAGAAACAGTATGCATTACACTAAGATTTTTCCTAACAATCAGAAGTCAGGCAATGAGAACATCTCGCCTATGTTGTCAAGAGGAAGTGTATAGAAATGAGTTAACTAAGCTAAGAACAGGTTTCATTAATAGGGGATATAGTGAACATGACATTGATAAGGTGTACCATAATGTACACAAAGAAAGGAATGGTAAAGCTAGGCCCTACTACTACTCTGATAGAGCAAGTCGTGACAAGGTAGGTATCAGGAATAGTGTATTACCATACATTCCGATGGTTTTACCATATACAAGAGACGTGCAAAGGTTTGAAACCATCATACGACAAAATTGGCACATGTTGTTAGTAGATAAGGATACGATCAACATAGTGGGTGGACAACCACATTTTGCATTTAGAAATAAGAAAAATCTGAAACAGCAGCTTTGCTATCCAAGGATACCTACTCTGATGGATAACACAGTGAATGATACCCATAGATGTGGAAAATGTATACAGTGCATTTATATAGATGAATCAAGGTTTTTTAAGCACCCTGAAACAGAGCGTCTATGGAAGCTAAGGAATTCTGCTGATTGCAATACTAAGAATGTAGTGTATGTAGCTCACTGCACAATGTTTCCATTTCTATGTTAGCAAAACTAACCATCACCTTAGGGAACGGATAAGGGATCACCTTTACTGCACTAGAAAAAGGCAACTGTATAATGCTTTGGCTAAGCATACATTGGGTAAGGGTGATGACCATATATTTTTGTTTCAGGTTTTACACATTCAGAATGTCAGCAATAGGATGGGGGACATAGTCAATACTACTGAAATATGGAAGCAAAATGGATTTTGTGTTTAGGAGCACACAGAGGTTTGGGTTTGAATGATAGTGTTCCATTGAAGCCAGTGTTAAAATCTAGAAGGTTAAAATAAAATAAAAAATAATAATATTATTTTAACAAGAGAAGATTACATAAACACATACAGGGCTTTGGGTCAATATGACAGTATTTCTTGAGCTGCTTCTAGCACAGATATCACTAAAGACAAGCATTTGTTGAGATGTATGTATTAAAGCATATGTATTTACTAGGTGGACAACATGTGCATTTATTAGGCAGAATATATGTATTAAGTTGTTGAGTGTGTACTGCTTATACTTTTATATATATTTTTATATATATTTTTATGCTTATACCCACGCACATAAGTAGTTACTAAATGGGGAACATGAGTATATGTATTTATTCACTGATATTTTATGTATTTTATTTACATTTATTCACATGTTCTTGTCTTTACATTTTGTGCATGTGGTTTGTACACACAGTTTTTCTGACTTCAGCAATTAACTAAGGGCAAAACGTAACCATAGTAATTAATTGATTGCCGAGCGCTGAATTAACTTTGAGTGGTAGGATTGGTTGTTCTAGTAATGAATTAAAGTATTTAAGTGCTGCTGCTGTTTGAATGAACTGTCTGATGAAGCAATGGTTACCATTGAGAAAGCGCTCACCATTTTGTATTAAAAAAGATTTTACTTTGTTGTGGTTCAGCGTCTATTCCAGCTACCTTCCTACTGGGCACCTGTGTTTCAACATACACACACATATATATATATATATATATATATATATATATATATGTATGTATTTGCTAGTATATAGATGCATCTTTGCCCATGTCTTAAGTGGTAATTCAATAAAGGTGTTTTATATATACATGTATATATATATATATATATATATATATATATATGTGTGTATATATATATATATATATACATATATATATATACATACACACACACACATATAAACGTACACAGACATATACAAATATATATATACACACACACACACATTTACTAGTAAATGTGGTATTTGTGAGAAAAGAATGTTATGCTTTTACCTCTGATAATGAACATGACACCAGGACATACCTCTCAACCTGGAAACATCAAAAATCTGGACAAAGGCCCAAGAAAATAGGTACAAATCTGCACGCTAGTTAGCATAATATTTGTATACACTCCGATGGAATTGTGGGATACCGGTTTTCAAACGCAAACAACCAAAATATGGTCCCAGACCCTGCAGTAAATGGTAACCATTTTTTTTTAATGTGTAGCAATTATGTTCACTGGGAAGGGAGAAGATTATGAACTTTAGGATTTTGTTTTTGGTGCCTTGCAGTATGTGGGTTTTGTGGTAAAAGGGCATTTAATGGTTGGCAACATTCTAATCTTAGCAAAAGAATATTATAGTTTGCTAGGACCTCTAAAAGTCATTCTTCATGGCCTCCAGAGCCCTCTCCCCTGCAGCCATTGGCTATTTCATCCCATTTACCATACACACAATGTGCATACCGCTTTACTTCTACAGTGATTATTTGGATTTAATTTAAAACTTTTATTGTACATTTTACAGCACAAACACTAATAGACATCTGCTAAACAAAGCAATGCAGTCTCACAATGAAAATAGACTCAACATTAACATTTCCCTGCACTTGAAACTCACATTTACTGAAACACCATTGAAACCCACTTTCAAGGAAAATGTATCTGGCCAGTGGTGGATAAAGATGACCTTTGGACTGTTTTTAAATCATAGTCCCCTTGCACACGAAACACACATGTTCTTTGACACACCTTCCTGACTGTATTAAATTGTATTTCTTGTATAACACATCACACTTTGTTAGAGCGCGTTTTAAATTTGTTCTTTTGAACATTTTTCTAGTAAGCAATGAAACAAAATGCATAAACCAATAATGACAAAACTGCCCATTTCAGAACATTTCCATCAAAATGCCCACTCAATCTTCTACAATCCACCAGTATCAGTAAATATGCACAATCTCTGCAGAAATTAAAGTCATTAAAGAGATCTGTAACTAATGAAGAGGTTGCTGCTAGCAAACAACTTTATATTTCATTGTTTCATCTACAAATAAAGTGCATGTTGCCCTTGAGGAATAAATTGCCTATGTTACATAGCAAAAATGATAAGCTAGGAATATTGCAATAGGGAATGGATGGTAAACTGATAACAGGCTCATAGTTACTAGGTATTTCTGCCCAAGAGGAGATTCTCAGGACTGCAGCAATCACCCCCTTTAAAAGTACAGCACAATACAGTATCAGCAATCCATCTATATACTGTGGGAGTAGAACCCACAGCCTTCTGCATCAAGAGGAAGTATTTTACCGGTTATGCCAAGTCTGTTTGTGTCATTAGTAGCACAAGCAGCACTAAACTTCTCTCTCCCAGAAGAACCATACAGCACAAGACATCTGGAAAAAGCCAAAATTTATTTGGGGGGGGGGATGTCCAAAACCAGGGACACATTTTAAACACTGCTTGTAGTGTAATCTTAGAAAAGTTGTTAGAATTAAATGTTGTGTTACCATGCCTTTCCTGAAAGATAGGAAGACTGAAACTTAAATGGCTATCATTATTTAGTGAATTCCGTTCTTATGATTTGCCAGAAAACCACAAATTTTAAGAGGAACAGACCACACGCGCGTGCGCGTGCGCACACACACACGCACACTTAAATAATAGCTACTGCCAATAATGAACCTTCAGCTGCTTAAATAAAATAGCATCTTGTCTGCTTAAGTAATAGAATAACTGCTGCCAATAGTGAACCAGCTTACCAGCCATCTGATAAAATGCATCTGAACACCCTCTGCTTGCTTAAATAAAATACAGTTGCTTAAATACAACACCCTGCTTGCTTAAATAAAATACATCTGCTTAAATTGAACAACCTGCTCACTTAAATAAAATGCAGCTGCTCCCAACAACGAACCGGCCATCTGCTTAAATAACAGCTGCTGCCAATAACGAACCATCTGGCCATCTGCTTAACTGCTTAAATAAAATAACCACACACACTGAGCATAAACTAGTGTATCATACAGCTTAAAACTAGTAGTGTGTAGCAGACGTAGCTTAGCACATTTGAATACACTGAGTGGTCATCATCTGCTTAAATAAAATAAAGACACTACACACAATAAAACAAATACATAGTGTCTGCGAGCTGCTGCCATGCCAATAATTAACCACACATACGCCGAGAGTAAACTAGTGTATTAGATAGCACATTTGAAACAGAGTGGCCTCTTTTTTTTTTTTTTTTTACTTACCTGGGAGGCTGAGGGAGCCCATATGCCAATAATGAACCGGCTTAGCAGGTAGCACATCTGAATTAGAACGATACACTGAGTGCGAACACGAGCAGTCACCTACTTTCTGCTTACATAAAATACGTACACTACACACACACACAAACAATAAATGGACTTGCCTGGGCTTGTTTTCTTCTTTTTTTTTTTTTTTTTTTTACCTGGCCATGCGTGCCAAGTCCTGACTCCTGTCCTGTGGCTCCCGCCTTTTAAGTAAATAAATTATGCGAGTTGCAAGTATGCAACACTTATTTTAAATTAAAACAAAAAAAAAAAACTTCACTTTCTGGTCTGCCCCTGTGTGTGCTTCGCTATATCAGCTGCTCAGGCTTCTGACTCCTCTGTCCCAGGACACCCCTCTCTTTTCAGACCCTATCTCTCCCAGTTACACTTACAGGACTGCAGTGTGAGAGACTTGAGCGTTTAGTCCAGGTTGTCCAGCACGTGCTAAATATAAACAAAGTAAATTCAGCCTACAGCAGCCCTCAGCCAAATTCTGATAGGCTGGCAGGCTGCTCACAGAGCTGACTTCACTGTGCATGCCTCCGTGTGATGACATCAGTCCAAAAAAAAAAAGACGGGAAATTAAGGGGTGCCACTCGGGAATCGTGGCACCCCATTATTTGGACCTCAAAACCAGTAAAAACGGAGAGATTCGGTACGGTTGAAAGATATGCATCAGGAGCCACCTCTTGCTAATCAAAGAGATTGCTCAAAAAGCACAAACAGAGAAAGAGACATAGTTCTCTTTGCTGACTGGTTCTATCAGTGGCTGGGGGGGGGGGGGGCAATGCATCCCTTGACAGTGGACCTAATGTATCAGGTCCAAGATCTAGTACGATTTATGAAGTGCACTGAACCAGTAAAGTTTGATTAGAGATAAAAACACCCACTGAATATGAACAAACATGGATCCGCATGCTTGTTCAGAGAGGGCTATTATAGTACTGGGATCTCAGGAAATGGGATATCAGCTTACAAAATCTTCCCTGAATAGATGTGGGGAAACCCTTAGACATAAAGTTGAAACATATCAAAAATTAATAAAGAAATAAAACACTGCAATATATACATGCATTTTTTATTGCTTGACTAAAAGGGCCTCAGCCAAGACAGATTGTACATTTCTAGTGCCTGTATAAGAATTCCTGCACAACAACCAATATAAAGGCAGATGTAAACTAGTTATGAGAAGTAACTGAATAATACACTGTCCATTTGTTACTTTGCTCAAATTTGGCATTAAGCTCAGTTAGTTAAAGGTCATCATAATGGAATGCAAGGTCAATAAAACTAACATTGCATTCAGCTTAAGTAAAACTGCATACATCACAGTAGAAATCTTTGATTATTTTGTAAGGAAAAACATCCAAAGATATAAGATCTATGCACTGTTGATATGTAATGTTGTCAGAAAGAAGACATTTCTAAACATGTGTAAAGTAAAAGTATATATCTGAAGTTAGACCATGGATAATTGAAAAAGGGTGTATACAAGGGACAGAAGCACGTTTCTAAAAAAGGAGACTGCATTCTTGTGTGACAGCTAAAAGTAAATGGGAACAGCATAGAGAGAATGGAATTGGTAAACCACTTAAACAAGTATTTGATTACATCCATCTCGACAGCTGTTGCACTTCACATTTATTTTCAAAGCTCATATTATATGTAACAATATATTAAATTCTCATTAACTCTTAGCTACTGCATAGCACAACTAGACACATAATCTAATTTCTTTTCACCAAGCAACACAAACAAAATGACTGATAACGTATAAAAGCTTACTGAGAATTTTGCCCGTGTTTAATAGCCTGTGGTCAAACTACATCTAACCTCGATATTGCAGGAGTTACGCCACAAAGCGCTATACCTACAAGTTTACTGACAATTTTGTCAGTGTTTAATAGCCTGCAGTCACTGCATCTGACCTCAGTATTGCAGGAGCTCTGCCACAAGGCCCTACACCTACAAGTTCACTGACAATTTTGTCAATGTTTAGTGCAAGTATATTTATCATGAAGAACCATGATGTATAGTAACTTTAATCAGTTAAATTCATGCCTGCTCTATGACTGAAAGTCTCTGTGAAATCATATGTGCACTCTAAGGACTTCTTGTATCAATCCTTATAAATAGTCCAATCCAGGAATCCCACATTCCCTCTCTCTGGAAAAAGTCACATGACTCCTCAGCACAAAGGAGGAAATTAACCAGACATTAATAACTTCAGACAAATAGCAATCTTATTTCACCTCTACAAAATACTGGAAAAATGGATTCCAAAACAATTGCTAGACTGTCTCCTGCAGGAAGGACTATCTCCTAAACAACATGACTTCTGTCCTTCCCACAGTACTAGCACTGCCCTTCTAACATATCTAGACACAGTCAATAAAGCTAGATATAATGGCAAACTAGTCTCTTAATAATTTCTAGACTTATCTAAAGCCTTCAACACAGTTTGTCACAGCAAATTTTTACTTCAAATGTCCTCACTAGGTCTTTCTCAGCCCACCCTTCTGTGGTTCATTAAAAGCTACCTAGGTATCAGTCGTTGAAAATGGCACTCCACATTCTCTCCTTACCTCCCAGTCACCCCCAGTGCACCACGAGACTCTATCTTTTGTCCCATACTCTACCATTTTCACCAACATCCTCTATGCCGCCACACAACAAGCCACCCTAATACAATACACAGATGATTCCACCCTCTTTTGCACATGTGACAACTACTATAGTACATAGGTATTTTACCGATAGATGTAACATGGTACAAATTGCAGCAAGAGCCATTACTGGGCACATAGCAGGTGCTGCAAAGTGCACTACTGGCTAACATCAAAGACTGAAACGATACTAATTTCATGCACTTTAATCATACTTTGACTTAGGAATGGGGTCCATTCCCTTCATGGTATTAGAAACCCAAGAGACCTGGAAAAATTAAACATGCATATCCACAAAACAAACACCATCAAAATTACCCACTCTAAGGAACTAAACCTTATCTGTGACATAAACAGGACATATTGGAGGGACAGGTATATGCCTCAAAAATTACCTCTTCTCTTGAGCAGGCTTCCCATCCATGTGAAGCAAAGCTCATCCTTAACTCTATTCCCACATAACTTGGGCCAATGGATGGAAAATCCCAACTTTACCCCAGGTTTGGCTCCTATGTCCTTCACAGACGTGCACAGCCTATAGACATGAAGTGTACAGACCTATATTGTACCCATAAAATTCCTTGGTATATTGACACATCAGCAATATTTTGGCAAATTTGAGGGAAGCTTGGCTCAGTTTATAATGGCTCTTGGGCTCATACCCTTGTAACCACTTATGAACCTAAATCTGGCTTCTCAAATGTGAAAATAACTGCAGTGCTTTGAGATTACAAATGCATCACCTTATTTTTTTTCCCAAAACATTTTTGTTTTATAACATAACTTACCAGTATAGTAACAAGAAAAAACAAACTACATACAATATTCCATACCAACTTAAAAACCAGTATGCATAGGAGAACACTTAATATTTCTCTAACAGATTAGACAATTTTGTGCAAGCAATTACATGAGTTGTGTTGTTAGTCCTTGCTTTTATAGTAGCAATCTCTTTTTTACAAATGTATTTCACAAGATGAATAAACTCAACTTTAAACACAGGAGTAGATTGGGATTCCCAATTTTTAGTAACAAATTTTCCTTGCGAGGAAAGACCATAGTAAAAATGTTTGTTTTTTAGGAATGACTTCAGGAATAGGAACACTGAAAAGGATAAGGGAGTCAGAAATTGTACAGTTGTCATTCCATAGAGCTTTACAAAGATATTTAAAGTCTAACCAAAGTGGGGAAATTTTGCAATTAACATAGTATGCACAATCACCCAACAAATAAACCAGCTGGCAATATATAAAACTCCAAGTAAAAACCTTTCAATAAAACCTGTACTTGATAAAAGGAGATTACCAAGGTAGGATGGCCAGTCGGTTTGGTTTAGTAAGCTCTGTTTGTGCAATAAACTTGGTTTTGTTTGACGTGGTTGTGGTCGTTGAACCAACTTTTGGAGTGTACCTGGAATTACAGTATTAGCCTTTTTGGAGGTTTAGTAAGTATAGCATAATGTTTTGATGCAATACATGTATTGAAAAGGAGTTGTTTTCCTTTAATAATTGAGGTTATCAAACAATAATTGAAAGCAATTAATGTATGCAAATGAAGGATGATGTAGAACATGCTATTGGTGAATTTGAACTGTTTTAATTGATCATATGACTTTATAAAGCATGTGGTTGTGTGTTTTAATATTATTACGGTCTGATGAAGCCAATGTGTACTTGGTGAAAGTGCTTACCGACTTGCAAGTATTTTATTAAAGATATTTCGAACATCTACGAGTGATGGTGGACATTTTATGTGCTGTGCTTCCTGCTGCAATACAGTGTTTTGTTTTACTTGGAGTTTTATATATTGACAGCCGGTTTACTCGTTGGGTGATTGTGCATACTACGTTTGTTTCTACTTTGGTTACCCATGACAGCATGGTGGAAGGGCGTGGAATGCAAATGAATGATTTGTGTAACAACATTTCCGGTCAAGATGGAATCAGAAGGGTAAATGGTCTAGCGGGCCTGCTCCAGGGTGGAGATAATCCGCTGCTTGAATATAATGGGGAAATAGCCTCTGAAGGTATTGTACCTGAATTTGAGTAAGATAGACAAACTTTTTGCACACAATTGAATTGTTTAGAGGATAACCTCTTTAAATTGAAGAGACTACAACATCAAAGGTACCATTTTGAAGCATGTCTCCATTTTAGAGTGGTACAGACGGGATTAAGGGTATTGAAAATGCGTACTTATGGCATGCAATTTTATTTATTTATTTTTTATTTAACATCTGTTGACCGGGAAAGTCCGACTAGGTTCCACAGATCCTGTTTTCAGTGGAGGACCGGGGAGAAATGCTCCAGAAGCATGTCTTTAGAATGTGGGAGGAAACCGGAGTACCCGGAGGAAACCCACACGAACGCAGGGAGAACATGCAAACTCCACACAGAAGGCACCCCAGCCAAGAATCAAACTGGAGAACCTCTTGCTGTGAGGCGACAGCATTAACCGCTGCACCACTGCACCGCCCCAATACCCAGAACTTCTAACTAAATGGCAAAATCTAAATTTGGAAACCAGTTTTGGATACATGGGATTAATGACTGAGTTTTTTAAACCAGAGGAAGAGAACTTAATGGCTGCCATAAGTGAACAGCAGGAAGCATTATATACTTCATTTCTACCAGTAATTGCTGATAAAGCCATTGGAGGGATCGTTGGTAATGTATCAATGTATGAGAGAAGGTTAGTTAGCCAAAAGAAGAAAAGACTTGATAAGAGATCTTTCAGATTCCAAACAAGGACATATTTTTTCATGGCCCAATGAAGATCATAGGGCTGTCCGAGAGGCACCACAAACTCATAAAAGCAGGATGCCATTTGGAAATGGCGCTGCAAGGCCTAGAACATCAGCTGCTTTTGAGGAGGGGATGAATATCCAGTCATCTGGGAATGATATAATAAATTCACCTGAGTCTCTGGGTGATATGGATGTACAAATACAATGTGCCAGGGCAATAACGAACATATAATGGGTAAGCCCCAGGATATAGCTGTGCGAAGGAAAGAACAAACAAACCCAATACAACAAGGGTTTGCTAGACCACCTTTTCCCGTTCGACAAAAGAGAGACCGGTCCATCAGTTGATCGAGGAGTTGTGGGCGAACCAAGAGGAAAGGTCAGATGGGAACAATGGGTTACCCAACTATCAAGAAAATGTGGGAAGTGCACAATATTTCCAACAGGACACTGACTGACATTGAGACTGGGGTATGGGTATGTCTTTTATTCCTGCACAAGCAGCGAACATATCTGATTCCATTATTGACTTGAGAATATTTGCAAGGAATATAATACTGAAACTAATGTATGAAAATAGTGATGTAAATTCTAAACAATGTGATTTTAAAAAATTGGGTAGCATGGTACCTATGAATCATCCAATATAAGAAGCTTTCTGTAAAGTTTGTGAACAAGATTTATATAGGTTGTTTGATGCCAAGCTGACTGGAAAAAAAGTTTTATAATATGAATAAGAATGAGGAGGAAGCACTTAATATATTAAGAAATGACACTTCTATAGTCATATACCCAGCATAAGGGCGGTATGATAATTGTCATGGACAGAAAAGTACAGTTGTGTACACTTACCATAAATGTAGATGTCCGAGTGTATTCACTGTTGCAGTCATTACATTTGGGTTATCTGCTTGCAGTAGCCCTCAGTCGGCCTGATTAACAAAGCCTTGTGTCCTGCGTCGGTTGCTGTCCCTTCTTCCATGACATCAGGTCATCAAGGGTATAAATCAAGCAGCCAATGCCATTACATCAGTTTTTCTTGCCCCAGATGTCAGGTGCCCCCCTAATGGGAAGCAATCAAATCTATAAATACAAGGATATACCTCCAACAAAAAAGCAAATACACCAAAAAGCTTTTACAGCATAGTAAGTGAGAGTAGAGGTATAGCCAAAAGAAGAAGGGGGCTGGAGAGAGGGTAACCAGGACTGCAACAGTGAATACACTCGAACATCTACATTTATGGCAAGTGTACACAACTGTACTATGTTCTTCATGTTTCACTGTTGCAGTCATTACATTTGGGTAGATTCCCAAAGCTAAGGTTGGGAGGAGGGATTTAAATAGAATTAGGTCCAGCTATAAGGCCCTGCAAGACTGCAGTGGCAAAACCAGCTCTGGATTTAGAGAAAATTGGCAAATGATAATGCTTGGTGAAAGTAACTCCAGGTAGCAGCTTCTAGGACGTCTCTAGTAGGGACACCTCTGAGAAAAGCTAAAGAGGTAGATGCAGCCCCTGGTTGAATGGGGTCTGATGCCCTGTGGTATAGGTTTTCCATGGTGCTTATAGCAGAAATTAATGCAGTGACCTATCCATTTTGAAATGGTTTGTTCTGAAATAGCTTTTCCCTCTGTCCCTGCAGCAAATGCCACCAGCAGTTGTTCAGATTTCCTTTGAGGTTTAGTCCTGTCCAAGTAGAATCTAAGCTGTCTGTGCACATCTAAGGAGTGCAGTATTCATTTCCCTTAGTTCTGTGGGTTAGGAAAGAAGGTAGGCAAATGAATGGACTGATTAAGAGCAACACTGGATACCACCTTGGGCATGAAGGAGGGATTGGTTCTGAGGGACACCCTGTCCGCATGAAAGATGATGAAAGGTTCCACTGCCATAAGGGCCTGTAATTCAGATACCCTTCTTGCAGAAGTGATTGCTAAAAGGAAAGCTGTTTTCCAGGAAATAAATTTTAAATCTGCAGTAGCAGCTGGCTCAAAAGGAGGAAGAGTGAGTTTCTCCAAGACAAAGTTAAGGTCCCAAGCTGGAGTTGGAGCTCTCCTGGGTGGCCTTAAATTTCTGGCCCCTCTGAGGAACTGCTTGAACAGTGGATGAGAGAAGAGTGGAGGCTCTGTGCTATAAAATGGCTGAGGCATGAATTTTGATGGAAGAAAAAGACCCATATGAAGCATCTCGGTCAAGTACTGTAGAATCTGAGGTAAATTGGGCACTGCTGCGTTCATTCCTTGAGATTGGTTCCAGGCACAGAATCTTTTCCATTTTGCAGCATAAAATTTTCTAGTACTAGGCCTTCTTGCCTCTAAAATGATATCCATCACAGATTTACTGAGGGATGGTAAAGGTGAGATTAGGTAATTAGCCAGGCTGCTAGGTTCAGGGTTTGCAGCGGAGGGTGCAGAACCTGGTTCTCCTGCTGAGACAACAGGGAAGGTCTGAGGCAGGTGCCATGGAGTCAAGCATGACGCACTGCGCAAGAGTGGGCACCAGTGTTGGCAAGGCCAGTCTGGTACAATTAAAATCGTCCTTGGCTTGTCCTGTTTGATCTTTAGTAGTACTTTGGAGAGCAAAGGCAGGGGAGGAAAGGCCCAGCTGAAGGATAGAGCATCCACTTTCCAAGCTAGCTTGTGGGGAATCCTTGTGCAAAATTTGTCCAGTTGATGGTTCTGGGGGGAGGCAAACAGGTCTATATCTGGGCTCCCCCATTTGCTTGTCAACATGTTGAAAATCCTTGGTTCCAGTTTCCACTCGTGTGGGTCCATGAGGTTTCTGCATAGTCCGTCTGCCAGAGTATTTAGTTTTCCTGGTAGGAACTGAGCTTCTAGGTTCACTTGGTAGCTCAAGGCTGTGTTCCACAATGCCATGGCTAGTCTACAGAGGGGGTAAGAATGTGTACCCCCCTGCTTGTTTATGTACCACATGACAGTGGTGCTGTCCGTCTTTACCATTAGTTGTCCTGGAAGAATGTATCCTTGAAGGCTGTCAGAGCATTCTGTACAGCTAACATTTCCTTTTGATTTATGTGCAGGTGCATTTGACTTGGGTTCCATTTGCCCTGAATGCACTTCCCTGCCAGGTGAGCCCACCATGCATAGTCTGATGCATCTGTTAAGATTTGGGTGGCAGGGGGTAATGTGAATGGTAGTCCCCTGTTTTGGTGGCAGGCCTTTGCCACCAAAGGAACTCTAGGTGTAGGCAAGGTATGATAGGAATCCCTGCTTCAAGATCCTGTGAATGTTGATACCATTGCAGTTTCCTCATATGCAGCCTTGCATATGGAATTAGAAGAATTCAGGAGGCCATGAACCCCAAGGCTTTCAGTATTTGCCTTGCAGATAGCTGGGTTTTTGTAGCCACTTGTTTGAAGTAAGTTGTCAAATGAATCCGTTTCTCTGGCGTGAGGAAAGCCATCTGGGAAGGTGTATTCAGGCTTGCTCCCAGGAATATAATTTGTTGACAAGGTACCAGGTGTGATTTCTTTTCGTTTATGGTGAACCCCAGACAAGTCAGTACCCTTTGACAAAAGACAGATGATTCAAAAAAAATGTCCTTGCTTTCTGCCTGAATTAGACAATCGTCCAGGTATGGGTATATCTGAATATTTCTTTGCCTACACAATGCAATGACTGGAGCTAGGCACTTTGTGAATACACTGGGCGCAGTAGATAATTTTATTTTATTTTTTATTTTACATTTGTTGACCGGGCTAGTCTAGCTGGATATATGTCCATTTTCAGTAGAGGCCCGGGGAGATGAGCTCCAATCAGTTCAAATGAAGTTCACATATACAGCAGTACATATTTAAAATGCAAAAAAGATTTTTTTTTTTTTTTTTTGTAAGGTTGTCACACATTTATCAAAGCCAAAGGGCAGTGCAGAGAACTGACAAGTGCATGTAGCCTGCTTTGAAGCGTAGGTATCTTCTGCAAGACTCCCCGGACAGGGATGTGCAGGCATGCTTCTTTTAAGTCTACTGCTGCCAACCATGCATCCTTGCCTAGCACAGGTAGCAGCTGATGAAGAGTCAGCATTATGAATTTTGGAATCAGCAGAAAGGTGTTTAGAACAGAAAGGTCCAGGATAGGACGCCATGTATTGCCTTTTCTGGGTACCAGAAAAAGTCTCAAATAGAAATCTTGTCCCTTTTCCTCTTCTGGTACCAACTGAATAGCCCCCATATTTAAGAGAGAGAGTACTTAATTCTGGGCCTCTGTCCACTGATTTGGGGGTAGATCTGGCCACCCGCTTGGTGTTAGTAACGCGTGGAAATGAAATATGTATCCTAGGGACACTATTTAAAACCCATTCGTCCTGGGTAATGAGTTCCCAGTTTTTGGCCTACAGATCAATCTTTCCACCTAAAGGAGCATTCAGTTGGGAGGTGCTTGGATGTTTTAAAAGCAAGTCATTGAGACAGTTTTCCATAGGGGGGAGTCTTATTACTCCCAGGTTTGGGTGCGGAACCCCCCCCCCCCCACTGCCTAATCTTGTGTGTCCCTTGGGACTGAAACCTGTGGTTTCTTCTGTTTGGGTTTGGCTTGAGGAGACCTGGAAGTGGCTGGAAAGGACCAATTTTTAAAGGGCCAGTGCCTACTAAATCTAGGAGTCTGAACTTGTAAGACATCTTTAACAGTTTGCATAGATTTAGCTTTATCTTCCATCTTTTTAAGAACTTCCTCAGCCTTGTTGCCAAACAGGTGGTCCTGATTTACGGGAGCATCCAACAATTTAGCTTTAACATGATCAGGCAATCCTTGCTCCTTAAGCCAAGCATGCCTTCTTAGCACAGACACAGTAACAGTAGCCCTGCAAGAGGCCTCTAATGAATCAAATCCACATTGCAAAGTATGTTTTCCAGCCTGTTCAGCAGAATGCATTAAATCCTGTAATTCTTTATTTTCAGCACAGTCAGGAAGTAACATCATTTTCTGTTTAAGCAATCCAATAACATGCTGTTGATATTTTAATGTATGAAACTGGCAGTTTAAAGCCCTAATGGCCAAGGTTGCAAAAGTGTAAACTTTCTTACCTCATCTATCCAGCGTCCTGGAGTCTCAAGCAGAGGGGGTAGGATTTTTAGCAGTAGAAGCCTTAATGCCCTTGGGTCCATGTGAAACAGTCTCTGGATCCGCAATAGGATTTTTAAAAAGAAACTTGTGAGAATCATGAACCCTATGATATCTGTCAGGTTTTCTGGGAGCAGGAGGCAAAGAATCAGGGGTCAAACTAGACTCTGAAAAGGCATCAACAATGTCTAGTACAGGAGGTATAGCTAAAGGCCTATGCTGAGGCAGGAGTAAGAAATCCCTAAGCCTCTTTTTTGAATCAGAAAAATCCTGGCTTTCCCAGTGGAAATGCTCCCTTAGAGTATGTTAGGTCTCACCAAAAGAAAAATCCTCTGGAGAGGAAGCATAGGGAATAGAGTCCTCTGCATCAGAATCCTCATAAGTAGATAAGGGCAAATCCAGATCATCAGAAGAATCAGAAAAATCAGAATCCTGTTCAGAAGATTCATAAACAACTTGAGTCCTAGGTCTCTTAGAAGGGGGAGGTTGGCTTCCCCTGATTAGAGTTACAAGATCTTCAGCCATGCTTATCATTTGTTTTTTAGGCATAGAGGTCTGAGCATGTGGCCTGGACATCGGTTTCTTAGGCATGGTTCGAGATTTTGGCCTAAATGAAGGAGGCGCCGATTTAATATGCAAGTCCATAGGCCTGAATACACCCTCAGAAGCTGATGCTTGCACAGTGGCTCTGGACCCGTCCAAGGTAGAGACATCTGCAGGTTCCACAGTTAAAGCATCTCGCAGCATACCGGACTCCAAATGAGTCTCAGTAGAGGCCTGCGAGTCAGAAGTAGCAGGTATCAGGGGCTGCAAAAGCGCCTTACTGAGTACCTGCAAACTGGTGAATGGCTTAGAAGCGTCGTTGGCAGCTTTGGACCTCAGCAGCCTGACTGTCTTTATCTTTGCGTTTTTTCAGAATCCCGGTAGTCGGATAGCTAACCAACATTTCTAGATAATTAAACAGAGAAAGTACAGTTTTGTACCTACCATAAATGTAGATGTCCGAAATGGATAGCATCTGAACCAAAATATTTAGAAGTGAAAATATACTGACGACAGATACTGCGCTGATTAAATAAAGCACAAAACCAACAGCAAGGTAATGCCGTGGTCTGGGCCTAGGCAAGGAATACAGTACGAATGAAAATCTTTGTGAGGTATTTGCTTTCCACAAGTAATGCAATTATTAACTTTTACTGACATCGGTAAGGAACAAGAAAAAGTTTCCCCAACGGGATACTCAGCTTTAGTTGAAGACTTCGGTTCTGAAACTCAAAAATGGAAATTTCAGGAGTCAGACGACTGGCACTTGCAAACTGCTTCTGCTTCAGGCACCGCACGGCAAGAAAGACTGATGTAATGGTGTCGGTTGCATGTTTTATACCCCCTTACGACCTGACATCATGGAAGAAGGGACAGCAACCGATGCAGGACCCAAGACTTTGTTAATCAGGCCGACTGAGGGCTACTGCAAGCAGATAACCCAAATGTAATGACTGCAACAGTGAAACACGAAGAACATCTTTTATTTTAGTTCTATTAATGATATGTTGGGGGGTGAGAATGTTTATGAGAGGGTAGACACTAAACATATAGGAAATCTGATGAGGGACATGCACTATATCTTGAATGACTATATGTTAAATTTTCAGATCACAATGGAGCTTGCACAATACCTCACAGGTGAATCACCTACCATACCTATGTTCCAGGGACAACTTAAGGTGCATAAAATTTTAGGATACCTCCATTTAGGCCTATAGTGGCTGGGCAAGGGTGGATTACTCAACCCTTCTCTGTTTTTATTGAAAAACATGTTAGACCAGTTCTGGATAAATCGGAAACTGTTAGAGATACTAAACATTTTTTACAGGATCTGTACAGATTTGTGGAAAGACATGAACAGATATGTGAATATATGTTAGTTACTATGGATGTGGTATTTTTGTTTACAACACCTAATATGGATGGAGAAGAATATTTACATAGATACCTGAATGATCAAAGTGAGTATGGACATAAGTTAATAGTACTGATTTGTGACTTCATGGACATTGTGCTTAACAACAATAGATTTGTGTTCGATAAAGTACAGTTGTGTACACTTACCATAAATGTAGATGTTCAAGTGTATTCACTGTTGCAGTCATCACATTTGGGTTATCTGCCTGCAGGTAGCCCTCAGTCGGCCTGAATACCAGAGTCTTGGGATTTCTGCATCGGATGCTGTCACTTCTTCCATGACGTCAGGTCGTCAGGGGTATAAAACATGCAGCAGACGCCATTACATCAGTTTTTCTTGCTGCAAATGTCAGGTGTCCCCACAATAGGAAGCAATTATATGGTGTGGAACACCCTCAGCAAAAACAAATACACTTAGTATAAGACATGCCAAACCAAAAAGGATTGGTGAAAGCAAAGACAGTCAGGGGGCTGGAGGGAGGGTAACCAGGACTGCAGCAGTGAATACATTTGAATGTCTACATTTATGGTAAGGGTACACAACTGTATTATGTTCTTTGTGTTTCACTGTTGCAGTCATCACATTTGGGTTGATTCCCAAAGATAAGGAAGGGTGGAGGCAGTTAAAGAGCATTAGGGCCAGCAATCAGGCCTTGTAAGACTGCTGTGCCAAATCCAGCTCTGGATTTAGAAAAGATAGGCAAGAGGTAATGCTTGGTGAAATTGTGTACAGAGCTCCAGGTTGCAGCTTCCAGGATGTCCCTGGTAGGGACACCTCTAAGAAATGCAGTAGAGGTAGATGTAGCCCTAGTGAAATGAGTTCTTATCCCCTGTGGGGTAGGTTTTCCATGGTGCTTGTAGCAGAAATGGATGCTATGTGCTATCCATTTGGATATGGATTTCTTTGAAACGGCCTTTCCCTCTGCCCCTGCAGCAAAGCTGACTAGCAGCTGGTCAGATTTTCTGAGAGTCTTAGTCCTGTCCAAATAGAATCTAAGCAGTCTTTGCCCTTCCAGAGAATGCAGTATCCTTTCCCCTTTATTCTGAGGATTAGGGAAAGTAGGCAAATGAATGGACTGGTTTAAAGCTACACTAGACACCACCTTGGGAATAAAAGATGGGTTAGTCCTGAGGGAAACCCTGTCCGCATGGAAGATAATGAAGGGCTCCACTGCCATAAGGGTCTGCAGTTCAGACACTCTTCTTGCTGAAGTGATGGTTAGAAGTAAAGCTGATTTCCAAGAGAGGAATTTCAACTCTGCTGTAGCAGCTGGTTCAAAAGGGGAAGAGTAAGTTTTTTCCAATACACAGTTAAGGTCTGAGGCTGGAGTGGGAGCTCTCCTGGGGTGTCTTAAATTTTTGGCCCCTCTAAGGAACTGCTTTACCAGAGGATGAGAGGAGTGGCTCAGTATTACAGTGAGCTGAGATGGCTGAGGCATTAATCCTAATGGAAGAGAAGGATAGGCCCTTGTGGAGCATTTCTATTAAGTAATCTAGTATATGAGGTAAGCTGGGAACCATTGTGCCCACCCCCTGATCCTGGCTCCAGGAACAGTATCTTTTCCACTTTTCTGAATAGGATTTTCTAGTACTAGGCCTCCTTGTCTCAAAAGAATAACATACAGCACCTGCTTACAGAGGGTTGCTAGAGGTGAGCTCAGGGGATTAGCCAGGCTGCAAGGTTCAGGGTCTGAAGCTGAGGGTGCAGAATCTGGCCCACCTGCTGGGACACCAGGGAAGGAGTCTGAGGCAGGTGCCATGGTTGTAGCACTGTCAGACTGGGTAAAAGAGGGTACTAGCGCTGACGTGGCCAGTCTGGTGCAATCGGAATAGTCCTTGGCTTGTCCTGTTTGATCTTTATTAGAACCAATGAGAGGAGAGGCAGAGGGGGAAAGGCACAGACTGAGAGGCTTTCCCAGGTAAAGGACAGAGAATCCACTTTCCAAGCTTGACTGTGTGGAGTCCTGGTGCAGTACTTGTTCAATTGATAGTTCTGAGGGGAAGCAAACAGGTACACCTCTGGTGTCCCCCATGTGTTCCTCAAAAGCTTGAATATTTTGGGTTCCAGTTTCCATTTGTGTGGGTCCATGAGATTTCTGCTTAAGTTGTCTGCCAGTGAATTTAATTTGCCTGGCAGGAATTGAGCTTGTAGGTGCACTTGTTTGCTCAAGGCTGTGTTCCACAGAGCCACGGCTAGTCTGCAGACTGGGTAGTAATGGGTTCCCCCATACTTGTTTATGTACCACATAACTGTGGTGTCTGTCTTTACCAATAGTTGTCCTGGAAGGATAAGTTATTTGAAGGCTGTCAGAGCATTCTGTACAGCTAACATTTCTTTTTGATTGATATGCAGGTGCATCTACTTTGGGTTCCATTTGACCTGAATGCACTGCCCTGCCATGTGAGCCCCCCATGCATAGTCAGATGCGTCTGTTGTTAGGGTTTGGGCAGCAGGGGTAGAGTTAAAGAGAGTCCCCTGTTGTGGTTGCAGGCCTCTGCCACCAAAGGAACTCTGCCCTTAGACCAGGAATGATAGGACCAGCTCCTGAGAATGTTGACACCATAAGTTTCCTCATATGCAGTCTTGCATATGGAATTAACAGAATGCAAAAGGCCATGAACCCCAGAGCTTGCAGTATTTTCCTTGCAAATAGCTGGGTTTGTGTCGCCAGTAGGTTGTCAAATAAATTTGTTTCTCTGGAGTGAGGAATGCCATCTGGAAAGTTGTGTTCAAGCTTGCTCCCAGGAATACAATCTGTTGGCAGGGTACTAGGTGTGATTTATTTTCGTTGATGGTGTACCCCAGTGAAGTTAGAAGTCTCTTTCAAATGCCAGGTGTTGTAATACTAGTCCTGACTTTCCGTTTGAATCAGGCAATCGTCCAAGTGTGGGTAAATCTGAATACTTCCCTGCCTGCAAAATACAATGGCTGGAGCTAGGCACTTTGTGAATACCCTGGACACAATAGATAAGCCAAAGGGAAGTGCATAGAGCCTGCCCTGAAGCGTAGGTATTTCCTGCAAGATTCCCTTATGGGGATGTGCAGGTAAGCTTCTTTCAAGTCTAGGGTTGCCACCAGCAAACCTTGGCTAGCATAGGAAGCAGCTGTTGGATAGTTAGCATTTATAATTTTGGAAACACCAGAAATGTGTTGAGAATAGACAGATCCAGGATAGGGTGCCAGTTTTCTTTTCTGGGAACCAGGAACAGTCTTGAATAAAAGCCTTGTCCCCTCTGCTGGGACAGGTTAAATAGCCTTGATGCTGAGGAGAGAAAGTACTTGTTTTGGGGCCTCCACCCACTGGTTTGGGGGGAAGTCTGGCCATCCACTTAGGGTTGGGAGAGAGTGGAAGTGGAATCTGTATCCTAGGGAAACAATCTTTAAAACCCATTTGTCTTGGGTAATGAGTTCCCAGTTTTTTGCATGCAGGGTGAGTTTTCCTCCTAAAGGTGCAAGTAGTTGAGCAAGGCTTGGAGGAGTTACGGATAAAGTCACTGTGCAATTTTACCATACGAGGGTGGCTTACTACTCCCTGATTTGGACGCGAGAGCACCCCACTACTAGATCTGTGCATAACCTGAGACTGAAGTCTTGGTGGTCTGCTGCCCCTGGGTTTGGACTGAGGTGGCCTGGAAGGGACTGGAAAGGACCATTTCTTTGAAGGCCAATGCCTACTGAATCTAGGTGGCTGTACTTGTAAGAAATCTTTAACAGTTTGCATAGACTTAGCGTTTTCCTCCATCCTTTTGAGGACTTCTGCTTTATTGCCAAATAGGTGCTCTTGGCTTAAGGATGCATGCAATAATTTTGCTTTTACCTGATCTGGCAAGTTTTGTTCCTTAAGCCAAGCATGCCTTCTAAGTATAGACCCAGTGACAGCAGCCCTGTAAGATGCTTCTAAAGCACCAAAACCACACTGCCAAGTATGTTTACCAACTTGGTCAGCAGGATGCATTAACTCTTGTAAATCTTTCTGTTCTGCACAGTCAGGAATCAACATAATTTTCTGTTTAATTAGCCCCATAATATGCTGCTGATACTTTAACATATGAAACTGGCAATTTAAAGCCCTAATGGCCAGAGTAGCAGAGGTGTATACCGTCTTAACCCATCTGTCTAAAGCCCTGGAATCCTTGTCAGAAGGGGTAGGATTTTTGGTAGTAGTAGCCTTAATGGCCTTTGGTCCTTGGGAAATGGCCTCTGAATATGCAGTAGGATTCTTGAAAAGGAATTTGTGAGAGTCAGGTACACTATAGTACCAGTCAGGTTTCCTGGAAGCAAAGTATCCGTGTTAAGGATGGATTCCAAGAAAAATAACATCTACAATCTCCAGAACAGGAGGAATAGCTAGAGGCCTATGCTGAGGCAGGTATAAAAATTCCCTGAGTCTCTATTTGGACTGAGAATAATCCTGGCTTTCCCAGCATAAATGCTCCCTAAGGGTATGCAAGGTTTCACCAAAAGAAAGATCTTCTGGAGGGGAAGCAGAGGGAATAGAATCTTCTGCATCAGAATCCTCATAGGTAGATAAGGGTATGTCCTGGTAGTCAGAAGGAACAGAGATATCAGATTCCTGATCAGAAGAATCCAAAGGAAAATCAGTTCTAGTTCTCTCAGTGGGGGAAGTCTGGCTTTCCCTAACTAAGGTAATAAGGTCTTCAGCCATTCTAATCATTTGTTTTAAGGCATGTGGGCCTGAGAATGCGCTTTGGTCGTCGGTTTCCAAGGCGTAGTGCAAGCTTTAGGCCTGAAGAATTTGGTATTTTTGGCTTGAAATGAAGTAGTCTGTTTAATATGAAAATTGGTAGACCTGAATACACCCCCAGAAGCCCATACCTGCACAGCGGCTCCAGACTCATCCAAGGTAGAGACATCTCAAGGCATACCAGACTCAGAATGGGTCTCAGTAGAGGCCTGCGAATCTGTAGAAGTGGGAATCAGGGGCTGGGAAAACACCTCACTGAGTACCGGCGGACTGGCGACTAGCTTAACGGTAGCGTAGTCGGCAGTTTTGGACCTATGCAGTCCTTTCTCTGTCTTTATCCTTACGTTTTTTCGGAAGATCGGTAGCTGGGTGGCTGAACAAAGCCATTTCGGAGAATGGAGCTAGAGAGCGAAAATATTTAGCTACAAAAATAGCCTGATGATGAATAGTATGGGCATTGAACAAGGCACAAAACCGACAGCGAGGGACATCATGGTCTGGGCCTAAACAGGTGATGCACTAAGAATGAAAATCTCTATGAGGTATTTGCTTCCCGCAGGCAAGACAATTATTAATTTTTTCTGACATCGGTTGGAGCAAGAAAAAAGGATCCCCAACGAGGTACTTATCTTGCTTCGGGCACTGCATGGCAAGAAAGACTGATGTAATGGCATTGGCTGCATGTTTTATACCCCTGACGTCATGGAAGAAGCGACAGCATCCAACGCAGAAATCCAAAGACTCTAGTATTCAGGCCAGCTGAGGGCTACCTGCAGGCAGATAAGCCAAATGTGATGACTGCAACAGTGAAAGACGAAGAACATCTGCTACTATAAACAGAAGCATGGCGTAGCAATGGGGACGTACTGTACGAATAGTTATGCGAATGCAGTTATGGCACAATGGGAGTTGGAGGATGTGTTTAAGGTGGAACTATATTCACAGCATGTTCTGTTTTATCGTCGTTTTGTAGACTAGGTATTTTTGTTGTGGAGTGATAGCATAGAAGACCTACAACAGTTTTGAAACTGCATGAATCTACTACATTTTTGAGATTCATGTATAAATGGTCATGCAAATCCATGGAATGTCTGGATGTATTAGTAAATAAAGGTTTGGATGGTACACTGACTACTAGTCTGTACAGAAAGGAATGTTATAGAAACTAAACATTGCACAGGAAAAGCATGCACCCTAGAAGGGTATTTAACAACATAATAAAAGGGCAAGGCATGACAGTTTCCAGGTTACATAATGTTGAATTTGATGATAAGAGTGGATGTGATATACTTAGAGAGTCTTTGATACACAGAGGCTATAAGGACAGTGAAGAGAATCCCATCCTGACAGAAGTTGATTCTATGAGGGATGGGCGAGCTAAACCATTTTTTTCTTCTACCCACGATTCAGCTATAGCTGTAGGAGGGAATGAGAAGCATTATGATTCTAAGGGTAGAGTTAAAGTTTCGATGGCGTACACTAGCAATGTTAATTTGGTTAAACAAGTGCTTCAGAACAACTGGCACTTAAGAATGGATGATAAGATTAATAGAGTGGTGGGGAAAAGTCCTACATTTGGATACAGAAATTGTAGATCATTAAAAATGATGCTATGCTATCCAAATAAAGACGGACAGCCAAATATTCAACAATATGGATCATACCCTTGTGGCTCTTGCAATTTTTGTGCTCTGGTAGATAGTGATAATATCTTTATACATCCAGATTTTAATAGAAAGTTTACATTTAATTTAAGGGCAACTTGCACCATAAAGCATCTAGTGTATTTGGCACACTGTGAATGCTGTAAAAAATGTTATGTTGGGAAGACATATCGAACTCTATGAGAATGTGTACGGGAACACTTGTATAGTATTAGGGTAGGTAACAGGACAAATGCACTTGCTAGATATGCTGCAGCTAGTGATCAAGTTCATCGTTTTAAATTTAAGGTCATACAAATAGTGCATGTAGGTCCTAGGATGGGCAACATTGAAAACAGAACTAGTGAAGCTGAACTTAAATAGATCCTTCGGTTGAGAGCTGATGGGTTTACATAGTACAGTTTCAATAAAACCTGTAGTTGATAAAAGGAGATTACCAAGGTAGGATGGCCAGTCGGTTTGGTTTAGTAAGTAAAGCATAATGTTTTGATGCAATACATGTATTGAAAAGGAGTTGTTTTCCTTTAATAAGTGAGGTTATCAAACAATAATTGAAAGCAATTAATGTATGCAAATGAAGGATGCTGTAGAACATGCTATTGGTGAATTTGAACTATTTTAATTGATCATATGACTTTATAAAGCATGTGGTTGTGTGTTTTAATATTATTACATTCTGATGAAGCCAATGTGTACTTGGTGAAAGTGCTTACTGACTTGCAAGTAGTTTATTAAAGATATTTTGAACATCTACGAGTGTTGGTGGACATTTTATGTACTGTGCTTCCTGCTGCAATACAGTGTTTTATAGGTTCATAGGTTCATACTAGGCTATCTGCCCAAGGGCATTTATAAGCCTAGCCCATAGTTATGTGGCTTTCGCCACCCCTTTAGTTTGAAGAAAACTATGCCTATTATTTTGCTGTGCCTCTGTCAAGCAGTGACACTGAAGTAATCCCTGGGGTATATCTGCGATCTCCCATCCATTGGTCAATATTCCTCTTGAACAAGGCCAGCGAGGTGCTCTGCCTCACATGTACCGGGATTTTGTTCCACAGCATAGGGAGTCTCTGGGTGATGAATCTGTCCCTCCAGCACGTTCTATTAATAACCGTGTCAAGGTTTAAGTCTCCCGCCCTTGTGGTTCTGAGGGATCTAGATTTTTTGAGGTGAAGCATATTCATCAAATCTGGGTTTGACATGGCCTTATATGTCAGGCACAGGTCACCTCTGAGCAAGCGGTATGCAACTGAATAGAGCTGGAGTTCTTTCAGTCTGGCGGCATAAGACATATTTTTGAGACCCTTTATCCTTTTGGTGAGGAACTTTTGGGGCCTTTCCAGCTGCTGCAGGTGTCGGGTCAGATACATTCCGAATGGGGCATTGTACTCAATCATAGGTCTAATGAGTGATGAGTACAGGGGACGATGACCTCCCTAGATCTAGATGTGAATCCCTTCATGATCAGGTGGGCAATGTAGAAGGTTTTCCTAACTACTTTGGCAACATGAGTGTCAAACGAAAGGTTACTGTCAACCTGGGTCCCCAGATCCCTGATGACTTCTTCTGTGCTCAGTGGATTGCCACCTATATGGTAGCTAGGGGTAACCTTGTTTTTCCCGAAGGGTATGACTATGCATTTCTTGGTGTTTAACTTTAGGCCATGGCTCTGGCACCAGTTATCCGCTTCTGTGAGGCCCTTCTGAAGGATATCTGTGTCAGATGTGTTTTCGACTATGGCGCCCAGTTTGCAGTCATCTGCAAACTTTGTCAGCCATAACCCTCCTGTGTTTGCTTGTACTTCAGAAAAGTAGATGCCAAACAAGAGTGGTCCCAGGACTGAGCCCTGTGGGACACCACTTGTGACAGGCTTTGAGTCTGACATGGCGCCAGCAACTCTGACCCTGTGGGTTCTGTCACTTAGCCAGTTTGCAACCCATCTTGTGATGTATGGGTTTACATTTAAGCCGATGTGTTTTTCGATAATACCCGAGTGGGGTATTGTGTCGAAGGCCTTTGCCAGGTCGAGGTAGGCTGTATGGACTGCCTTGCCCTCATCAATGGCCTTGGTGACTGTTTCGAAAAAGTCAACCAAGTTTAAGAGGCATGATCTGCCTTTGACAAAGCCAAACTGGGATGGATCCAAAGTCTGCAAGTTCCCTATGTCTTTATTTATGAGTTCCATTATGATCCTCTCCATGGCTTTGCAGATAAGGCTTGTCAAGCTAATGGGACGGTAATTTCCAGGGTCGGTGGAGGCACCGCCCTTATGAAGTGGGACCACAGTCGCCATGCGCCACTCCTTGGGTACGTATCCTGAGGTGAGGCTAAGATTAAACAGCTGTCCTAACTGCGGGTTTAATTCCTCATTGAGTTCGTGGAGCACACAGCCGGGGACACCATCCGGTCCCATGGATGCTGTGTTTTTTTGCCTTGGAGAGAGCAGTTCTCACCTGGGCGTTGGAGATGTTTGGGGGGCTACAATCCTCTGGTATAGATATCTCTCCTTTTGGGGGGGAGAAGTTTGCACTGAACCTGTCAGCCAGTATGTTGGCAATGTGTGTAGGTTCAGTAATCTTCACATCATTTTGAACTAATTCTGAGCATATTTGGGAGTTTCCTCCTAGGTTTCTAACATAGCTAAAGAAGGCCTTATGATTGTCTTTTGAGTCCTTGGCGATTTTTCTCTCAAAATTTGCCTTGGATGATTTTATGAGAGCTCTTAGTTTTTACTTATAATGATCAAAGGTGTCTTACCTTTCAAGGATTTTGCTCTATCTTGTAGTAGCTTCCTCCTTTGTTGTAGAGCTTGTTTATGGCTGGGGTCCACCAGACTGGATGCTTGCCTTTGGTACAAAGAGTCTTAGTTTTGTTTGGGATTGCCTGATCCATGCAGGCCTGTAGGTGCTGGTAGAAGGCATTTGTAAGTGATTCAGCGGTTTGAGTAATGTTTACCACTGGCTCAGGGGCCTTAAAGGAGACCACACTAGTTTTAGAAGTGTGAAGTCGGCTTTTGAGAAGTTTTTCACTGTGGTCTTTTTATTTCAGGTGGGGCGGGTTTAGGACCTCCAGCAAGATTAGTTTATGATCTGATCTCACCAGTGAGGGGTATACTTCTGGTGTTGAACATTGTGATCCCATGTTCGTGATGATGAGATCAAGTATGTTTTCTCCTCTTGTGGGGATGGTGACTAGTTGTTCCATGGCATTTGAGTTTATGAACTCCAGGAACCTTTGGGCTAGAGTGTTTGGGCTTGAATAGTGTTCCCAGTCTATATTAGGGTAGTTGAAATCACCTAGTATGATGGTATTTGGAGATACATTTATCCCCTCCAGTGTTTTCAGGAAGGCCATGTGAGGTTCCTGAGTTTGAGAGGGTGGCCTGTAACATGCTACAAATTGTAGAGCAGTCTTGCCTATGGTTAATTGCACCTGGATGGTCTCCGATGCATCGTGCGTTGCCACCAACCTTGAGGTGTGTGTGTCCTTTATGAATATGGACACCCCCCCCCCCCTCCTTTCTTGGTGTTGTCCGGATTTTGGGGCCGGAACGCATGATATGAGGTGAAACCTGATAGTGCTGGGGTGCTCTCAGGAGCCTTGAACCAGGTTTCTGTCACAGCACAGACATCGATGTTCTCCATACTGAGAAGGGCCTCGAGTGCATGCATCTTGAGATTGAGACTTCTGGCATTGAGCAGCATTACCCTTAGTTTTTTTCCTTTTTTGTGTTCTAGGGTGGTAGGTTTAGAATTTGAGCTTTGCCTAAAAAAGGCACTATGGGGGTGGCAAGAGCCTTTGCCAATATCCAGAAGCCCAGGGGTGACAGGTGCAAGCCGTCCCTTGCGAAGCAGCGTGGCTTGTCCAGCATGTCATCCCAGGCAGACAGACATTGGATCCCCTTTGAATGACACCAAAATTTAAGCCAATTATTAAAGCTGATCATCTTATCACTGTATTGTGGCATCATTGTTTGTTTTATTTTGCAATTAACAACCATATGAATCCAGTCAGCATCAGGGTGTCCACATCTCCAGCATTTCACTTCATCTTTCTTGTACATTGTTGCTAGTCTATGTGGGGTGAAAAAACATCTATGTAAAAAATTACGTGTATACGTGCCAGAACAGGGAAAATGTGGATTCCTTCACCAACTGTAAACAAAGTTTTTTTTATCTTTTTCTGCGAATACCTGCCTATTAACTTCACTTGAATAATTCCAAAAAGAAACATCTGTTTTGTTAAAATAATTTCTGAGAATTTTATAAATAACAGATATGTATGAAGTGTTCTTGGGTGAGCTATTAATAATTGTTGAGATAAAATCCAAGATTTTTAAGTTACTCTTATTGTATGCCCCTAATGAGAATACAAGCTTAGTGTGTATAAAATCCTTACAAGTCTGGATGTCCAGCCAATTGCAATTTTCCAAACTATATCTGCTGATCAAATAAATAGTTTATTAGCTGAGAAAAATTGATTCCAATACAATAGGTCACCCTTCTTAAATTCTAACATTTTCTGAGTAGCAAAAGATATTCATTTGTGTAAGCAATTGGAAACTTATTAATAAATTCTTAATTAACTGATTAGAAAACATAAGTTTTTTAAATAGCAGCAATATTTGGTTTATAAGGGGTGTGAGAACAAGTTTTGACCTTTCACTTTGAATGTATATTTTTAAAATCCATATAAAGATGTTTGTATGTGTTTGAGTAAATGGCTCAAGCAACATCCTATTAATATTAAGTAAGGTTTCATGTACTGATTTCCAGTATGATGTATAAGAAGTATTATTCTAAAGCATCACTATGTTAATAAATGCGTAGTTTAAATAAAAATCAATGTTTGGAAACACTACACCTACTTCATCCCAGCTTGTGGTGTGCCAGAGAAGATACATTTTTGTTTTTTTGGGATACCAAAGGAAACTGAGCAACAAGTTATTAATTTTCTGTTTAATTTTGACAAGTGGGGGAATTATTACAGCTTGGCCAATGAATAAGATTTTAGGTAACAGTATCATTTTGATTAAAGTTAGTCTGTCTTCAAATGCGAAGAAGCGTTTGTTGCAACTGTCAGCCTTGTAATTGAGTTTGTAAGTTATTGGTAATTAGATGTGAGTGATTTTTTTTTATAATGAGATGCAATGATACCTAGATATTTAATATGTGTGCCCTCCCAGCTTGTCTCTTTTTGATCAAAGTTTCATAGTAACATTTTTACTGACTAGAAGTTTTGTTGTGACTGAATTTTAGACCAGAGATGTTTGCAAAGTCGTCTAGATTATGTAACAGGTAATCCATTGAATTTTCAATATCATTAGTATTAGTAGGTCATCAGCAAACTGTTGTATCTTGGGCGATAATTTGCCTGACATTTTATATCCTTTAACACTCTCATTATTTCTAACATAATTTGCAAGAGGCTCAATAGCCAGAGCAAAGAACAATGGGGAGAGGGGGCACCTCCGTTTAGTACCTCTTAACAATTCAAATGGGCTAGATCGATAAGATCCAATCTTTACACAGGCTATGGACTTTTCATATAGTTTAATTAATCCTATAAAGTTTGGGGATAAATTGTATTTTGCAGAGCTTTAAATAGATATGGCCACCTTAGGCAGTTGAAAGCTTCTATATCAAGGCTTAAAACTAGAAAGCTCATTTTTTTCTTGTTTGCCAAGTCTATTAAGGATAGTAATCTAATTACATTGTCTTGTACCTTTCTGTTTTTTTATAAACCTGGTTTGGTCTTCATGAATTAATACTGAAAGATTATTACTTAATTTGTCTGCTGAGATAGACATGAACATCTTGCAATCAATGTTAAACAAAGAAATTGGCCTGTATAATGTGCAAAGGTTGGGCTTTTTACTTGGTTTTAAGATGGGAGAGATAACTAATATTTCCATGAGGGAGAGATGTTTGCTGTAGTTTTTAACTTCTTGGAATGCATTGAGCAAGATTTTTAAGATGTTATTAGTTAAGAGTTTGTAAAATTCTGGAATTAGACCATCCAGACCTGGTGCTTTTTTGTCTTAAGATTTTTTCATTTGTTCCTTTAATTCTTTAAAGGAAAAGGGTTTGTCTATGTTATTAATATCGTGTTTGAATAGCTTCTTTTGAATATTATTAGCAAGAAAGTTGTCTATACTTCTATCATGTGTAGATGAGTTACTATTATTAATATTCTTGTAATGGTTTTTAAAACAAGATTTTTTATACATTTGTAACTTTGATAGTGTGATTATTTCTAGTATATATTATTTCTTTTATATGACTTTTTCATTTAAATGTTTAGATCTAATCACAATCCTGTGCATACTCTTGAGATTGAGTAGGATTGTAATCTGATTTTTTCCAGATTTATTAATATTTTTATGCTGCATGATATCCTGATATTCATGTTCAGTTTATACATGTCAGCTAATGCTGATTTGTCATTTGATGTAACTTTTAGTTCAATTTCTTTTTGTATGTCTACCAGTTTTTTATGCCTCTCTTTCCTTTTATTTATATACTAACTTTTGACCATGTAAGACTACCTTTAAAGTGTCCCATAGGATTAATATCGGAAACCTCTCCATTATTACTAGAGTCTAGGTAAAGCTTTACTTCATCTAGACACCATTCTTTAAATCTTTGTACTGTTAACTAGATAAGCAGGTAGTCTTCGGCAGAAGTTTAAGGGGTCAGTATTAAGTGTTACATTGAAGGGGATAGCATTGTGGTCAGAGAGTGGGCATGATGTCAGTGTTACATTACCAGTTTTGGCCAGTAAAGCACTGGTTACAAAGACTTTGACTATGTTGGTCTGTGTGCCAAATCTGTAGGAGTAGTGAGAATACTTCAGGGAGGATAATATTTTTATACTGTCAGTGTCAATTAAGTTTTGTTTTTACATAGTTGTTAAAGTGCTTGGCAACAGGGGACATCTTGAAGGGCTTAGAGCTTGTGGTATCAGTGGAGGACAAGATGCAATTAAAATCACCTGCTAATAGTAACTGACCTTTAGACTTTAATGTTATTGTGTTAAAATGTTTAACAGTTTTAGTCCCAATACCTGGTATCCAGTAAATGTTTGCAAAAGTGTACATATTTCTATCTAGTCTTAGTATGACTAAAGCAAGCATACCATCATTGCTCGAGTATGGGTCAACTATTTCTGGAATTCTCTTTGATTTTCTGTGTAAAATTAGGGCACCGCTTCTTCTGTGGTTGTAGTTTGAACTTACCAAACTCTTATAATCCTTAAAGGTTAATTTGTTTAGGTCTTCTGTTACCTTACTTCAACAGTAGCATGTTGGACTCTACACCACCTGAAGTACAGGACTGTATCAAAAGGAAATGTATTAAAACAAACAGGAACTACAGTTCCTGGTATTCAAAAGCAGACAAAAAGTTCTGTTTTGTTTCCAAACTGTACACATGTGGAATGCATTCTGGAAACATAGTTCAATCTGTAATTTATCTGCCTGTGAAACTGTGGAACTACTGTTTACAAAAGTTAGAGGTATATGGAACATCAGCATATCTTTAACTACTGATAGTGATAGGTCCAGATAAACTGTAGAGTTCTTCTACAGGCCATCTGTCAGTATAAACATGTTTTGTATTTCATTTCTGCCACTTTACAGATGCATGTATATTTGATTTCACAAAGTGCCCCGTTTAATTTTATTTACCTCAAGTAAAATGTTTTAGTATTCAATTTAAATGCTTGCGACTGCTGCTCTATTTATTTATTTATTTTTAGTTTAAGGGTATGAGTATTGGAATGGTGCAAAATCAACTTGTTGGCTTTCACCTTTCAAAGAGTTATTGTCCGTGCTACTGTTACTATACCAACATTTACTAGCTCGCTTACTTTAAGGGTACACAGTAATTGTGTTTTTTGGTGTGCAAGAGTAAACTATGTGGTGCATGTGTTGCAATAAAGATGGGGAAAATAATTTAATACTTCATTACAATAGCACTACCTTTACTATAGCCATCCATAGACAAAAATACATTCATGTCACTTTCAGTTATAAACATTTTTTCAACAAGTACAAAGCAGAAAAATAACAGCAATTAATTTAAGTCCTCTTATACAGTCCATCTCTGAAAATGGCAGTAATATACTAAAGCACTGAAAAATTCACTGTTCAGAACTTTTCCATTCTAACATAAAATTCCAACTTTAATAATCATGGGCTCTCTCCCATCTGGTCCAACACTTTAGTGCCCAATAGTATTATTAATTTCCTAGTCTGCACCTGTCAACAGTCACTAGCTAAGAAACATGTACCTAGATTTTTGTGGTAGTTCTCTCTCTTCTGCCTCCATGAGCTTCTCACTGAAATGAATAATCATTACAGCTAGAGGACAGGCATCAGCAATGTTTTTCTCTATTAACATTGTATTAAGGGGTCTATGGGTACGCCTGTGAGAGGCTCCACCTTGTATGATGCCCCCACCAAAGAAAAGGGATCGTGTCAAATATTTCAGACTGTAAAATACCCCCAATAAAAAACTATAAAGCTTGACTAAATGTATCCAAAGTTTTGCAGAGCCAAAAAATGCATTCATTTCCCTTCCCCGCTCATAATAAAATACCAACATATTGATGGCATGCACAGAAATGTAACTGGAGTACATAGTACCAAATGAGACACTTGTAAGGCAATGACACAAACCTCTCAACTTATACCTCGGCTGCCACCCCAGTTCCAGTCACTGCTCATCATCAGTCATACCTACTGACAGCACTCTTTCTATCTTTGCTTACAGTTCACTATATATGCAGTACTTATCAATTTCAGGGATTTAAGTATTACAATTCTTGCATCTACCAGCCAGTTTAGCAAGTGCAGCCAAATAGACTTATCCATCCAATACCATCTTGTTTCCCTTACCTCCCCCAGCAGTGCCATACAACATATCTCCATATTGGGTAATATGGTCACAGGTGTTTACTAAGCTAACAACCACAAGGGCCTTTTTAAGCCTAGCCATGCATCCCAAATCTCTGACAAGTTCTGATAGCCTTGACAAGTGTAAGCAGGGGTTTGGGAGATTAAACATTTACAACCAGGGGCCTGGGAGATGAAACATTTACAACCAGGGGCCTGGGAGATGAAATATGTACAGGTTGCCTGTGTCCATTAGAGACATAGGTGCCAAACCAGGAATGAATTTCCTGTTCCCCATCCTAAGTCTAAGTTGCACTTGAATTGGGTTTGGGAGGAACTCTGTTTCACATGGTTGGGAGCCTGTTCCATAGATGGGATAGTCTCTGGGATACATACATGTCTCTCCAGCAGGTCCTATTTATATCAAAGGCAATGTTTAAACCTTTAGAATGGATAATTCTTTGGCTTTTTTTTTTTGAGGATACAGAGGAGATTCATCAGAGTGGGGTCTGACAATGCCCAGTATACAGTATGCCAAGCATAGATTTCCCCTCAAAAGCATGTAGGAGACAGAATACAGGGATAGGGACTTGAGATGGTCTGAGTAGGACAATTTACTTATGCCCTGTACTCTTAGTGAGGAACCTCTGTAGACGTTCCAGTTGTTGGATATGCCTGGTTAGGTACATACCAAAGGGGGCATTGTACTCAATGATATGTCTGATGAATGCAGAATACAGTAGAACAATGACTTCAGTCACCCTGCTAGACAGGGGTCCAGGAAAGTAAATAGTGCGGGAAGAAATAGCCAGGGAATTGTTATGGCTAGGCTTGTATAGGCCCTAGGGCTGATAGCCTAGTACCAACCTATGAACCTATGACTTCCTTGGACTTTGATGCCATACATTTGTTTAAGTTGTGCAACACAGAATGATTTCCTCACTACTGTAGACACGTGATGGTAGAAGGGTAGATTACTGTGTGCGTCCTTAAGTCCCTGACTACTGGGATAACTCTAAGGGTTGTGTTGTAAATATGATAATTACCAGGCATGGAAGACTTCCCAAAGGATACTATTATGCATTTCTTGGCATTTAGTGTAGTCCATGGCTCTGACACCAGATGCTTGTCCGTGTTAGCCCCTCTTGGGAGAACATGAGTGTCAGTGTGAAATTCAATGGCAGCTCCTAATTTGCAATCATCTGCAAATGTAGTCAGCTAGAGACCACTGACATCGGCCTTGATGTCTGAAAAAGAAATGCCAAAAAGAAGTGGTCCAAAGACTGATCTATGAGGAACTCCACTTGTGACTCTGGCCTCTTTGTAGAGCTGGACTCCCCAGTTCTAATTTCCTGGGTCCTGTCTGCGAGCCAGTTGGCTATCCACCAGGTCACATACTAGTTTGTACCTAACCTCTTGAGTTTGTCAACAATGACCAAGTAGGGTATTGTGTCAATTGTCTTGGCCAGGTCGGGGTAGGCAGTGTGAACCATTTTTCCCTCATCCATTGCTTTGGTTATCTTCTCAAAGAAGTCCACCAGGTTTGAGTAGGCATGATCTGCCCTTGAAAAAACAAATTGGGTTGTGTCCAGTGTCTGGAGGTTTACTACATCTCTATTGATCACTTCCATGATAATTCTTTCCATGGCTTTATTAGTGAGACTTATGGGTCTGTAGTTTCCAGGGTCTGTAGATGGCCCACCTTTGTGCAGAGGGATGACTGTTGCTATTCTCCATTCATGAGGCATAAAGCCTGTTTGGAGGCGATAGTTAAACAGTAATTCCAGAGGTCCTGATAGGTCATGTTTCATACTATTTAGAAGTCATCCTGAGATATTGTCTGGACCCATTGATGCAGTGTTCTTGGTCTTAGAGAGACCATTAAGGACATGTTCCCTAGTGATAGCAGGAGGAGGTATATTTAAAGTATTTCCTAAGGGAAGGTTGAGGGGAGAGAGGGATACATTTGGAGCTGAATTTATCTGCCAGGAGGTTTGCTATATCTTCTGGCTCAGTATAGGTGGCTCCATTTTCAAAGAGCTCTGCACATAACTCTATATTGCCTTTGAGGTTGCGGACATAGCTATAGAATGCTTTGTGTTGCACTTGGACTGGGAGGCCAAACTTACCTGAAATTTAGACTTGGTCCTCGGAGTTGTTTGTTTAGTTTGATGAGAGTGCTTTTATCCTGCTGGGTGCTGCACCTTTTAATTTTTGCCAATATTTTCTTCCTTCTGTTATACGGTCTATTGATTTTGTGATTACACAAACTCTGTAATAACTGATATTCTGCATGCACCTGGTCCCACATTATAATATTTACTTGTAATAACAACTGTTCCCAGCACTGCATCCTTGAATCCTGATGTATGCAATCCTCTAAAGCCAGTTAACAATTCGCAATCACTCATTTTCCTTATTATAACTATTGAGAACAACTTAATTACTCAGCTGAATGTGAAAATGTAACATATAATCTACAAATACTGATCCTCTCTGATGCTCTTTGGCCAAACCAGCAGTTAAGCATATAGTTTTGATGAGGAATATAAGGTCAGGCCCAGGGCTTTGTTGCATGCTTGGGAACCATAACCTGCGAGTCTCGGAACTGTGAGAATGTAAGTGCAATTATGGGAAAATGTATACCAGCTCTGAAATTACTGTATGTGGAGGTATTTCCTCTTCTCCAAGGTAAAGCAATCTTGGAGGTAGTATGTTTAAGCAGTGACTAGCTTCAATTGTGGTGCAGAGAACAAGCAAAAAAAAAACCCTTTAAATATGTAAAAGTGACTTTTCAAGTTAGCTGTTAATTTGTGTTTAAACACACAGCTTGCCACATTTAAGGCTGCAAAATTCTGAAAAGAATGAATAGAAACTGGGAAAAGAGGGAAGGAAATTCAGAGGAAGAAGGTGCCCTTGGGGACAAGAAACCAAAAGGATCAGATGAGCTGCCTCCTAATGTCAGCACAACTCTGGTCAGTGTGTTGGCAGACCTCTTGATGAAGACTTTCAAGTCTCTGGCTAGTGCAGAAATACCAGAGGACTGGAACACAACAGTTGTGATACCCTTGTACATGAAGGCAACAAAATATATCCAAGGAATACAATCCAGTTGGCTTAACAACAGTGGCTGCAAAACGTCATAAGGACAAGGCTAGCAGCATTTCTAGAAATCAATATCCAGGGCAGCAGCTGACATGCGTTCATAAAAATCAGTATCCATGTCAAATACAATCCAGTTTTATGACTGGTTTACAGGAGATCTCACCAGGGGAGCACAAGTAGATGTAGACTACCTGGACTTCAGTTACGACTCTGACTCAGGATGGGGACAGGACCAAGACTGAGGACCCAGACAACTGCATGGCTGAATGGTAGCACACATGTCAATGTCAGGCATTAGATAAGTGACTAGTGGAGTACCACTGGGGTCTATCAGGGGTTCAGCACTCTTCAGTTTGTTTGTCTCAAACATGTCTGAGGGAAAACAGAACAGGAGTGACCTTTATAATAATGACATAAATATATGTGCAACACATGACGGGTATGTGTAACGGTCTAGCTACACATTTAAAAAGACAACAGCAGTGAGTAAGATATTTCAGCAAAAAAAAAAATGTTTTAGCAGGCATAAATTCTTGGACAACATTATGCAGTTGTTATGCTTTTTGGCACCTTAGATACATTTCATTGGTCATCTGAACAGACGCCTTTATGGTTGCTACATTTTTCTCAATTATGCAGCAAAATTATGTAAAAAATACTTGGTTCCTTGGTATAATTTTGTTTTATAGGACTTAAATTTGCAAACAAAAAGTACTTTTTTTATTAGGACTAAAGTTTAAGACAAAGAAGACAAAAGTTTTTTGCAAGGTATGTGTGATTAAAGTATATGATGTTAAAAAGTGGGAGTATATGGACGGGGGGTTGGGAGACACAGGCTGATTTAAAAACTGAAGATAAACTTGCACATCTTAGCAACATGTTATCTATATCTAATTGTAGTGGAACTCTTAGAAATGTATTTCTGCATAAGTGTAGCTAGTTGTTCTTTCACCTGACCACATCAGCTTTACGTTGAAGAGGAGAAAAAAAGTCCTCTCCTCAGACAATTGAGAACCAAATAAAAAAAAATAAAGCTGTTATGCTCTCCTCTCCTTTTAACTCTAGCA